>NW_024059308.1:0-275707 GCF_016432855.1 Salvelinus namaycush | reverse complement strand
CACACAACACAATACTACAGATGTCTCAAGCATTGAGGGAGCGTGCAATTGGCATGCTGACTGCAGGAATGTCGACCAGAGCTGTTGCCAGATAATTTAATGTTAATTTCTCTACCATAAGCTGCCTCCAACGCCATTTTAGAGAATTTGGCAGTACGTCCAACTGGCCTCACAACCGCAGACCACATGTAACCACACCAGCCCAGGACCTCCACATCCAGCTTCATATAACCTGTGGGGGGGGGGGGGGGGAACAAATTCTTATTGTCTGGGACTGGTTCTACAGTGGGTGGATCTGGATCTGGCTCCCAAGTGGGTGAACCTATGGCCTCCCAGGCCCACCCATGGCTGCGCCCATGCCGAGTCATGTGAAATCCATAGATTAGGGCCTAATGAATCTATTTCAATTGACTGATTTCCTTATATGAACTGTAACTCAGCACAATCTTAGAAATTGCTGCATGTTGCGTTTATATTTTTGTTCAGTATAAAACCAAATACTTTTGTACTTTATTCAAGTAGTATGTTACCTGGGAGACTTTCACTTTTACTTGATTAATTTTCTATTAAGGTATCTTTACTTTTACTCATGTATGACAATATACATTTTTTTTTATAACAAACGACAGTTCCCACAACTGCCTGTCCCTGACCCTTAACCTCTGACCCTTCACCCTCAGGGCTATTGGTGCCAACCCCCTGTACTGTGACTGCCGTCTGCTCTGGCTGTCTGACTGGGTGAAGACGGGCTACAAGGAGCCAGGCATCGCCCGATGTGCCGGACCTACGGGCATGGAGGGCAAGCTGCTGCTCACCACCCCTGCCAAGAAGTTTGAGTGCCACGGTGAGATGGGTTAATTAATTTAGTTTAATTCACACCCGAGTCAATACTTTGATTACAGCTTTGAATCAACTTGGGTATGTCTGTATCAGCTTTGCGCATCTGGTTTTGGGGACTTTGTCCCATTCTTCCTTGCAGATTTTCTCAAGCTCTGTTAAGTTAGATGGGGACCTGGGGTGAACAGCAATCTTTCCACATATTTTCAATGGGATTCAAGTCTGGGCCACTCAAAGACTTTCACATTCTTGTTCTGAAGCCATACCAGCATTGTTTGGTTGTATACTTGGGAGTCATTGTCCTGTTAGAGCGCAAATCTTCACTCCAATCTACGATCGTTTGCACTCTGAAGCAGGTTCTCATCAAGGATTTGCCTGTATTTGGCTCCATTCATTGTTACCTCTGTCCTTGCCAGTCTCCCAGTCCATGGAGCTGAAAAGCATCCCCATAGCATGATGCTGCCACCGTCATGCTTCACGGTAGGGATGGTGCCACCGTCATGCTTCACGGTAGGGATGCTGTCACCGTCATGCTTCACGGTAGGGATGGTGCCACGGTCATGCTTCACGGTAGGGATGCTGCCACCGTCATGCTTCACGGTAGGGATGGTGCCACCGTCATGCTTCACGGTAGGGATGGTGCCACCGTCATGCTTCACGGTAGGGATGCTGCCACCGTCATGCTTCACTGTAGGGATGGTGCCACCGTCATGCTTCACGGTAGGGATGGTGCCACCGTCATGCTTCACGGTAGGGATGGTGCCACCGTCATGCTTCACTGTAGGGATGGTGCCACCGTCATGCTTCACTGTAGGGATGGTGCCACCGTCATGCTTCACAGTAGGGATGCTGCCACCGTCATGCTTCACGGTAGGGATGGTGCCACCGTCATGCTTCACGGTAGGGATGGTGTCACCGTCATGCTTCACTGTAGGGATGGTGCCACCGTCATGCTTCACGGTAAGGATGCTGCCACCGTCATGCTTCACGGTAGGGATGGTGCCACCGTCATGCTTCACTGTAGGGATGGTGCCACCGTCATGCTTCACGGTAGGGATGGTGCCACCGTCATGCTTCACGGTAGGGATGGTGCCACCGTCATGCTTCACTGTAGGGATGGTGCCACCGTCATGCTTCACTGTAGGGATGGTGCCACCGTCATGCTTCACAGTAGGGATGCTGCCACCGTCATGCTTCACGGTAGGGATGGTGCCACCGTCATGCTTCACGGTAGGGATGGTGCCACCGTCATGCTTCACGGTAGGGATGGTGCCACCGTCATGCTTCACGGTAGGGATGGTGCCACCGTCATGCTTCACGGTAGGGATGGTGCCACCGTCATGCTTCACTGTAGGGATGGTGCCACCGTCATGCTTCACGGTAGGGATGCTGCCACCGTCATGCTTCACTGTAGGGATGGTGCCACCGTCATGCTTCACTGTAGGGATGGTGCCACCGTCATGCTTCACGGTAGGGATGCTGCCACCGTCATGCTTCACTGTAGGGATGGTGCCACCGTCATGCTTCACTGTAGGGATGCTGCCACCGTCATGCTTCACGGTAGGGATGCTGCCACCGTCATGCTTCACTGTAGGGATGCTGCCACCGTCATGCTTCACTGTAGGGATGCTGCCACCGTCATGCTTCACTGTAGGGATGGTGTTAGATGGGTGTTGAACTGGGCCTGTTTTTTAAAATTTCCCAATGATGGAGACCATGTTATATACCCTTCCCCAGATATGTGCCTCATCGCAATTCTATCTCGGAGAGTGTCATAGCAAAGGGGTGTGAATAGGTATGTAAATGAGATTTTTCTGTGTGGTAGGTGAGGTGGACAGCGGCGTCCTGGCCAAGTGTAACCCGTGTCTGTCCAGCCCGTGTGTCAACCAAGGGATCTGTCACAGTGATCTGGCAGAGATCTACAGGTGTAGCTGTCCTCCTGAATTCAAGGTGAGATCTCACATTAACCATTTACCTGCCGTGCTCTTCTCGCCATGTCGTGCATGCTTTTGGTTCAGTCCAGCTCTAACACATACTTAGGCTAAAATTAGGTCTTGATTCAATCTGTATCGGTGAAGTGATTGAAATTTAAAGGCAATGTTCCCGCGTTCGCGGGGAGACTGCATTCACGGTAAACGCTGCATGTGTCGGCTCAATCGTAAATTACCTTTAAATGTCAAGCTCACTATAGCTTTGAACATCGGCAATATAGATTGAATCAAGTCCTTACTTGTCTTTGTGGCTGTTGAGTTTGTCACAAGACCTCTCCACTTCTGACATTATAAAGCCTGTTGTTCAGCTTGTGCAGCCCAGCTCTTCCAGCCCAGCTTTAGCACACCTGATTCCATTAATGAAAATGCATTAATTTGAAATCCAGTGTTATCAATTTCTTCACAGACACTGTAGCTCTCCAGGAACAGGGTCGACTGGTGACCACTGAACTTTTCTTTGTGTCTGCAGGGTAGAAACTGTGAGACTTCTCTGAACGCGTGTGTCAGTAACCCCTGTGTCAACGGGGGCACCTGCCAACTCGATGAGGAGGAGGCAGCAGCATACAGCTGTGCCTGTCCCCTTGGCTTTGACGGTCCTACCTGCCTGACCAACATAGATGACTGTGAAGATAATGACTGTGGAAACGGAGCTGCCTGTATAGATGGAGTCAACCACTATACCTGCCTCTGTCCACTGTACTACACAGGTAACACACATTACACTATAGACCAGCCTTCTCTCGATCGCTGTTGAGTTGACCTATTCGGTTGCAATTTTTCATCCATCAATGTAATCTCTCCCTCTTTCCCTCTCTCTCCATCCCTCTTTCCCTCTCTCCCTCTCTCTCTCTCTCCATCCCTCTCTCCCTCTCTCTCTCTCTCTCTCTCCATCCCCCTCTCCCCCTCTCTCTGTCTCTCTCTCTCCCTCTCTCCCCCTCTCTCTCTCTCCCTCTCTCTCTCTTTCTCTCTTTCTCTCCCTCTCTCTCTCTCTCTCTCTCTCTCTCTCTCTCTCTCTCTCTCTCTCTCTCTCTTTCCCTCTTTCCCTCTTTCCCTCTTTCCCTCTTTCCCTCTTTCCCTCTCTCCCTCTCCCTCCCTCCCTCATTCCCTCCCTCCCTCCCTCTCTCTCTCCCTCCCTGTCTCCCTCTCTCCCTCCCTCTCCAGGGGAGGTGTGTGAGGAGATGGAGGATGTGTGTGCTCCAGGTGTCAGTCCGTGTCAACACCAATCTACCTGTCTCATCACCTCTACTGGGCCCCAGTGAGTACACCATATCAACGTGTGGGAGACTTAAAGATTTGCGTTGTCACCCAGACCTAATGCCCTGGCTCAAGCTCACAGACGTTTGTGTGTGTTGCAGGTGTGTGTGTTCTCCGGGCTACGTCGGTGATGACTGCAGTGTGGACTACGATGACTGTGAGGGGAATCGCTGTCTGAACAGAGCTCAGTGTGTCGACCAACTCAATGGATACTCCTGCTCCTGCCCCGATGGCTACAGGTGAGGCCCACGCACACACACACACACACACACACACACAAGCCTTAGAACTCATACACAAGCCTTAGAACTCACACACAAACCTTAGAACTCACACACAAGCCTTAGAACTCATACACAAGCCTTAGAACTCACACACAAGCCTTAAAACTCATACACAAACCTTAGAACTCACACACAAGCCTTAGAACTCATACACAAACCTTAGAACTCACACACTGACCATAGAACTCACACACAAACCATAGAACTCACACACAAACCTTAGAACTCACACACAAACCTTAGAACTCACACACAAGCCTTAGAACTCATACACAAACCTTAGAACTCACACACAAACCTTAGAACTCACACACAAGCCTTAGAACTCATACACAAACCTTAGAACTCACACACAAGCCTTAGAACTCATACACAAACCTTAGAACTCACACACTGACCATAGAACTCACACACAAACCTTAGAACTCACACACAAACCATAGAACTCATCCACAAGCCTTAGAACTCATACACAAGCCTTAGAACTCACACACAAACCATAGAACTCACACACAAACCATAGAATTCATACACAAACCTTAGAACTCACACACAAGCCTTAGAACTCATATACAAACCTTAGAACTCATATACAAATCTTAGAACTCATATACAAATCTTAGAACTCATATACAAACCTTGAACTCATATACAAACCTTAGAACTCATACACAAACCTTAGAACTCACACACAAACCTTAGAACTCACACACAAGCCTTAGAACTCACACACAAGCCTTAGAACTCATATACAAACCTTAGAACTCATATACAAACCTTAGAACTCATACACTAACCATAGAACTCACACAAAAGCCTTAGAACTCATATACAAACCTTAGAACTCACACACAAACCATAGAACTCACACACAAACCATAGAACTCACACACAAACCTTAGAACTCATATACAACTTAGAACAATATCAAGCCATCTGTGCTACTTCTTCTTCTTTAGCAGTGAAGTTTCTAATGTCTCTGAATCTATCATTTTGACTTACTCACCCTTATCTCTCTGTCTCTCTGCCTCTCTTTCTCTCTGTCTCTCTCTCTCCCTCTGTCTCTCTGTCTCCTCTCTCTCTCTTGCTCTCTCTCTCTCGCTCTCTCTCTCTTTCTGTCTCTCTCTCTCTCTGTCTCTCTCCTCTCTCTCTCTCCTCTCTCTCTCTCTTTCTCTCTCTCTCTCTCTCTCTCTCTCTCTCTCTCTCTCTCTCTGTCTCTCTCTCTCTCTCTCCTCACAACCTCCCCTCCCGCATCCTCCCGTAGTGGTCAGTTGTGTGAGGTGCCCCCCTCCCCGCGCTCTCTGTGTGACCTGGCAGACTGCCAGAACGGTGCCCCGTGTGTGGAGCGAGCAGGCCGGGCACTGTGCCAGTGTCTCCCTGGGTTCGGAGGGCCTCGCTGTGAGAAGCTGGTCAGCGTTAACTTTGTAGACAGAGACTCCTACCTGCTGCTCTCTGACCTCAAGAACTGGCCCCAGGCTAACATCACACTGCAGGTATCTAACATCTCACTACAGGTACTGTAACACACACACACAAAGCTTATACACTGCAGGTACTGAATGAACAATTCAACAGGCATGTGTTTGAGATCATACATGTACAGTAACTTGGATTTTTGGATTGTGAAAGTGATGTCAAAGGGAAATGTGCATACCTTTTATTCTATTGTGATGTGTGTCCCCAGGTGTCGACAGCGGAGGAGAACGGTATCCTGCTGTATAATGGAGACAATGATCACATCGCTGTAGAGATGCATCAAGGTCACGTTAAGGTCAGCTACGACCCTGGCAGCCAGCCTGGACATGCTATTTACAGGTAAACATACACACACGCAAACACACACACCCACGCACACATAATCACACAGACTACACACACACACACACACACACACACACACACACACACACACACACACACACACACACACACACACACACACACACACACACACACACACACACACACACACACACACACATATACACACACACACACACATAGACAAACAAACACACACACCCACGCACACATACACACATACACACACACACACAGACAAACAAACACACACACACACACACACACAAACAAACAAACACATAAGCACAACAGAAACATTGTCTGTCTCTTTCTTCCACTCTCTCCTGGTTATTTCTCCCTCCCTCCCTCTCTCTCTGTCTGCAGTACTGAGACAATCAACGACGGTCAGTTCCACACGGTGGAGCTGGTGACCTTTGACCAGATGGTGAACCTGTCCATCGACGGGGGTCTCCCCACCACCATGGATAGCCTGAGGGGGGTCCGGCCCCTCAATGGGGAGGCTCCGCTATACGTGGGGGGTAGGGGCCCTCTCCAGAACACACCCACTTCCTCCTCCTCTGCTGCAGGCACTACAACTACTACACTACTGTCAATGTCACCCCCCACCCCCCATCCCAAAACCCCAACTACCACAAGCGAGCCATATCCTGACCCAATCCTGCAACCTACCCAACTCCAAACCTCAGTTCACCCAGTCCATCCCCCATAACCACTGTGTTTGTTAGAGCACGTCCAGCATACAAACAGCGCACACACACATTTATGAACACACATAACAGAAAACACTGATAAAGCTACATACTCCTGCCTACAATATAAACCCCATAGACACTTATACAAACACTCAGCAACACTGCAAACCTGGTGTCTGATATAGTGCACAACATTAAACCCTTGGCCCTATGAGCGTCACCTCTCAAGGCCCACAGTGTTCAGAATACATACAGTATTCCTACCATATAATACATACAGTATTCCTACCATATAATACATACTGTATTCCTACCATATAATACATACTGTATTCCTACCATATAATACATACAGTATTCCTACCATATAATACATACTGTATAGTCCTCTATTTCTGTGATTCCTACTATTTCCAGTTTTCATTCATCCTTATTCAACCCATTGCTATAGATCTCTGTCCTACCAGACACAGTCTTCACTCTGGATATGTGATGTGGTATATTGACATGGGTTATGATTTCCTTCTTTATTTTTTATTTATTTATTATTATTTTTATTTGATTTAACTCGGCAAGTCAGATAACACCTTCTTAATTACAATAACGGCCTGGTAACAGTGGGTTATAACTGCCTCGTTCAGGGGCAGTAATACAGATTTTCCCTTGTCAGCTCGGGGATTCGATCTAGCAAGCTTTCGGTTACTGGCCCAATGCTCTAAACACTAGGCTACCTGCCACCCCAAACTTGTAAGTAATGCTCTGTAACCTGACTAGCCATTCTTGATATTAAAATGTTGAGTGTTGAAATAGAACTAATCTGATATCAGAAATGGCTGTGTGTCCAGAGTTTGTGATATTATGTTTTGGTGCTGTGATGTGCTGTGCTGTACTGTGGTGTATTGTACTGTACTGTGGTGTACTGTACTGTGGTGTATTGTACTGTACTGTGGTGTATTGTACTGTACTGTGGTGTACTGTACTGTGGTGTACTGCACTGTTATGTATATTTGTGACTGTTGGCCACTGTATGAAAGAGTATGCTACACATCACCCAATACCCCTTCTCCTTTTCACTGTCCTCTGTTTCAAAGACGCTGTTTCGGGAATTAAATTAGTGTCAAATCAATGTATTATATCAGAGAGACTGTTGAATTAAAAATAGTCAAATGTTAATTATTTAATTGAAATCTTTGATGAAATTTTCATTAAAAAGATTGGGAAATGGACCCGGCTCTATACTTTCCCTCCCTACTGGCTCAGTAGTATATTTATTCATTCTGGACCAACATGTCCTATAAATCAGATGTTGATGTTAGTGAACGTTTTGGAGGATTCTGCCCTTAGTTCTCCTAACTTCTCGTAATGAAGTAGTATTTTGGCTCACACTTCTATCAGATGGCTGCAGTATATTCACTTGCATATGGCTCTTTGAAAAAGCCTCTTTCTCTTCCTTCATTACCTCCATATCAGTCCTGTGTTAGCTGTTACTCTACTTCCCCTGCTTACCACTCCCACTCTAACCAACATCTCCCTTCTTCCTCCTCTATCTCCTTCCCCTCCGTCTCTCAGGTATGCCTGTGGACGTCCACTCGGCAGCCTTCCGTCTGTGGCAGATCCAGAATGGCTCCAGTTTCCACGGCTGCATCCAGAACCTGTATATCAACAACGAGCTGCAGGACTTCACTAAGACCCAGATGAAGCCGGGTGTGGTGCCAGGCTGTGAGCCCTGTAGGAAGATCTACTGCCTGCATGGTATCTGCCAGCCGGACGGGGCACAGGGAGCAGTCTGCCACTGCCAGCCAGGCTGGAGCGGACCACACTGTGACCAGCCTGCCGCCAACCCATGCCAGGGCAGCAAGTAGGAACAGACCATTGGGGTTATGATGATAATGCATTACATTTCACTTGGTTTTCACCAAGTCTCAAACTGCAATTCATATGAACAGCTTGAGACAAATCATTACATACAGTAACATTCAAAAGTTTGGACACATCTACACATTCAAGGGTTTATCTTTATTTTTACTATTTTCAACATTGTAGAATAATAGTGAAGACATCATAACTATGAAATAACACATATGGAATTATGTAGTATGCCTTGACGACAGCTTTGCACACTCTTGGCATTCTCTCAACCAGCTGCGAGCCAGGCCTAATCGCCCAATATCAGTGCCCGACCTCAGTAATGCTCTTGTGGCTGAATGGAAGCAAGTCCACGCAGCAATGTTACAACATCTAGTGGAAAGCCTTCCCAGAAGAGTGGAGGCTGCAGAGGGGGGACCAACTCCATATTAATGCCCATGATTTTGTTCGACCAGCAGGTGTCCACATAATTTTGGTCATGTAGTGAATATTGATTGACTGATTAATTTATATTCCCTAGGTGTGTGCATGGGAAGTGTATTCCCCTTGACCTGCAGTCGTACCGCTGTGAGTGTGTGGAGGGTTACCGTGGTGCCCTGTGTAACCAGCAGGGGGAGCTGTTTGACCCCTGCCGCAGCCACAACTGTAAACATGGACGCTGCCAGATGTCTGATTCAGGAGACGCCTACTGTCACTGTGAGGCCGGATACATCGGAGAGCTCTGTGACGCAGGTAGGAGACACACAGACACACACATACATACACGTATTACTACTGTGGATACATCGGAGAGCTCTGTGACGCAGGTAGGAGACACACAGACACACACATACATACACGTATTACTACTCTGGATACATCGGAGAGCTCTGTGACGCAGGTAGGAGACACACACACATATACACTTATTACTACTGTGGATACAGAGAGAACTCTGTGACGCAGGTAGGAGACACACAGACACACACATACATACACTTATTACTACTGTGGATACAGAGAGAACTCTGTGACGCAGGTAGGAGACACACAGACACACATACACATATTACTACTGTCACTGTGAGGCAGGATACATTGGAGAGCTCTGTGACCTACAGAGTCAGAGTGTCTCTATCTTTCCTCCCCTACAGAGTCAGTGTCTCTGTCTTTCCTCCCCTACAGAGTCAGTGTCTGTCTTTCCTCCCCTACAGAGTCAGTGTCTGTCTTTCCTCCCCTACAGAGTCAGTGTCTCTGTCTTTCCTCCCCTACAGAGTCAGTGTCTGTCTTTCCTCCCCTACAGAGTCAGTGTCTGTCTTTCCTCCCCTACAGAGTCAGTGTCTGTCTTTCCTCCCCTACAGAGTCAGTGTCTGTCTTTCCTCCCCTACAGAGTCAGTGTCTCTGTCTTTCCTCCCCTACAGAGTCAGTGTCTCTGTCTTTCCTCCCCTACAGAGTCAGTGTCTGTCTTTCCTCCCCTACAGAGTCTGTGTCTCTGTCTTTCCTCCCCTACAGAGTCAGTGTCTCTGTCTTTCCTCCCCTACAGTCACTGTCTCCATCTTTCCTCCCCTACAGAGTCAGAGTGTCTCTGTCTTTCCTCCCCTACAGAGTCAGTGTCTCTGTCTTTCCTCCCCTACAGAGTCAGTGTCTGTCTTTCCTCCCCTACAGAGTCTGTGTCTCTGTCTTTTCTCCCCTACAGAGTCAGTGTCTCTGTCTTTCCTCCCCTACAGTCACTGTCTCCATCTTTCCTCCCCTACAGAGTCAGTGTCTCTATCTTTCCTCCCCTACAGAGTCAGTGTCTCTATCTTTCCTCCCCTACAGAGTCAGAGTCTCTATCTTTCCTCCCCTACAGAGTCAGAGTGTCTCTATCTTTCCTCCCCTACAGAGTCAGAGTCTTCATCTTTCCTCCCCTACAGAGTCAGAGTCTCCATCTTTCCTCCCCTACAGAGTCTGTGTCTCTATCTTTCCTCCTCTACAGAGTCAGAGTCTCTATCTTTCCTCCCCTACAGAGTCAGAGTGTCTCCATCTTTCCTCCCCTACAGAGTCAGAATCTCCATCTTTCCTCCCCTACAGAGTCAGAGTCTCCATCTTTCCTCCCCTACAGAGTCAGAGTGTCTCTATCTTTCCTCCCCTACAGAGTCAGAGTCTCTATCTTTCCTCCCCTAGAGTCAGTGTCTCTATCTTTCCTCCCCTACAGAGTCAGTGTCTCTATCTTTCCTCCCCTACAGAGTCAGAGTGTCTCCATCTTTCCTCCCCTACAGAGTCTGTGTCTCTATCTTTCCTCCCCTACAGAGTCAGAGTCTCTATCTTTCCTCCCCTACAGAGTCAGAGTGTCTCTATCTTTCCTCCCCTACAGAGTCAGAGTCTCTATCTTTCCTCCCCTACAGAGTCAGAGTGTCTCTATCTTTCCTCCCCTACAGAGTCAGAGTCTCTATCTTTCCTCCCCTACAGAGTGAGAGTGTCTCTGTCTTTCCTCCCCTACAGAGTCAGTGTCTCTATCTTTCCTCCCCTACAGAGTCAGAGTCTCTATCTTTCCTCCCCTACAGAGTCAGAGTGTCTCTATCTTTCCTCCCCTACAGAGTCAGAGTCTCCATCTTTCCTCCCCTACAGAGTCAGTGTCTCTATCTTTCCTCCCCTACAGAGTCAGTGTGTCTGTCTTTCCTCCCCTACAGAGTCAGAGTCTCCATCTTTCCTCCCCTACAGAGTCAGAGTCTCCGTCTTTTCTCCCCTACAGACTCAGTGTCTCCATCTTTCCTCCCCTACAGAGTCAGTGTCTCTATCTTTCCTCCCCTACAGAGTCAGAGTGTCTCTGTCTTTCCTCCCCTACAGAGTCAGAGTGTCTCTGTCTTTCCTCCCCTACAGAGTCAGTGTCTCTGTCTTTCCTCCCCTACAAGACTCAGTGTCTCTATCTTTCCTCCCCTACAGAGTCAGTGTCTCTGTCTTTCCTCCCCTACAGACTCAGTGTCTCTATCTTTCCTCCCCTACAGAGTCTCTATCTTTCCTCCCCTACAGAGTCAGTGTCTCTATCTTTCCTCCCCTACAGAGTCAGAGTGTCTCTGTCTTTCCTCCCCTACAGAGTCAGTGTCTCTGTCTTTCCTCCCCTACAGAGTCAGTGTCTCTGTCTTTCATCCCCTACAGAGTCAGAGTGTCTCTATCTTTCCTCCCCTACAGAGTCAGAGTGTCTCTATCTTTCCTCCCCTACAGAGTCAGAGTGTCTCTGTCTTTCCTCCCCTACAGAGTCAGTGTCTCTGTCTTTCCTCCCCTACAGAGTCAGAGTGTCTCTATCTTTCCTCCCCTACAGAGTCAGAGTGTCTCTACCTTTCCTCCCCTACAGAGTCAGAGTGTCTCTGTCTTTCCTCCCCTACAGAGTCAGAGTGTCTCCATATTTCCTCCCCTACAGAGTCAGAGTGTCGAGGGGAGCCTGTGAGGGACTTCTACCAGGTGCAGCGTGGATACACCATCTGCCAGACCACACGCATGGTCTCCTGGGTAGAGTGCTCCGGCGCTTGCGACACGGGTGCCTGCTGCACAAGCCAGCGAATGAAACGTCGGAAATACACCTTTGAGTGCAGCGACGGAAGATCATTCAGCGAGGAAGTGGAGAGGACCATCAAGTGTGGCTGCGTGGGCTGTATGTAGCACGCTTCACACAAACCTGCTACCGCCGCCGAACGCACCACAGAGAGAACCGGAGAGGAGTAAGAGAAATAGTATAAAGAAATATATATAAAAACCTCTATGTATTATGGGACAACAGTCTTTATAAAATAGGACATTACCTCCTCTTGCTTTGGGTGTGTGACGTACAGAAACACAACAACCAACAAACCATTTTATCTGCAACATTGTTTCGGAGGGGTCTAAAGATGTCAAAGGTGTTGCATTCAGAGCAAGGACTCAACCAACCTCTCATACACACATGGTCTAAACCTCTGGCCTCTTGGCCATCCATCCATTAGGTCCCAGATAGCCTAAGAACCATCTCTCATCTTTTCTTCCTGATGGCAGTGTGTGGAATGTAGCGTCTGGCCTGGTCAGGGTGGCAAGAGGGAAGAGGTACAGAGATATTGAAAGAGAGGGAGGAGACTGGGGTTGGGCTGTAGTTGAGTTTGGTTAGGCAAGGGCTGGAGCTGGGCTGGAGTTGGGCTGGAGCTGAGCAGAAGCTGGGCAGGGCTGGTATAAGCTTGCCTGGGCTGAGTTGAGCCAAATAAGGTCAGGCTTAGCTGGGCTGGGCCCGATTGCAGTTGAGCTGTGCTGGGCTGAGCAGAGCTAGGGCTAGGTCGGGCTTAGCTGGGCTGGGCCGGACTGCAGTTGAGCTGTGCTGGGCTGAGCAGAGCTAGGGCTAGGTCGGGCTTAGCTGGGCTGGGCCGGACTGCAGTTGAGCTGTGCTGGGCTGAGCAGAGTTAGGGCTAGGTCGGGCTTAGCTGGGCTGGGCCGGACTGCAGTTGAGCTGTGCTGGGCTGAGCAGAGCTAGGTCGGGCTATAGCTGGTCTAGACCGAAGCTTATTAGACTCCTGGAGCCTTTAGAACAAGATATGTCCATTATTTTCCTTATTTATAACACTACTGCACTGAATACCAGCACTGAAAATCAGTGCCCTTCACAGTGCACACACATACATACACGCACCCACACAGTAGAGAATGGCCTTGTCTGAGCAGAAGGAAACACACACACAAACACACATTTTCTGTCTGAGCAGAAAAGTATTTCATTAGAAGCAATACACATTGAAATGCAGGTAGACTCTCAATTTCCCTACTGTAGGCTATAAGCTATAACCCCACCTGGAGCAGGCAGTGCCCGTTGAAGACCCATCTCCCAGCATGCATTGCCTCAGGATGATTTGCATAAGCCCCTTTGAGCAGGATGATTAGGCCCCTGAATGCCTTCAGTATTAAATGTTTGCAAACTGTTGCATGTGAGAAGTTTGCAAATGGATATGTAGAGCTTTTTATTATCATGATGTATATTATTACAGAACAAAGGTGCAGAATATAATTTTTTGTTTGTTTTGTTATGTCTAATTTCAATGATTTGTTTTGCATTATATTTAGTTTTCTGATGTAACCTAACTCCTTCAGCCCTCTCTTTATACAGAAATGCCTAACAGATTCTAATATATATATATTTGTATTTCATTTTGGTATAGTATTTTTATATGTTAAAGAGTAAATCTGTGTTTTCTGGAAACTTCCAATGGAACGGGCAGGATGGCGTTTGATTGGTTCCATAGCTGTTTTCCTTTGTATATTTCACTTGCTCTAACAAGCTAGTTTGTGATTGTCCAAAACAAGGTAGCGAATGGTTGGCCTTGTTCTATAGGAGGCGTATTTATGTAAAAACATGTTTAATATTGTATATGTTGTCTTCCATGTGAATATGACATCTAATTCATTTAAAAGTCTGTCTGCTGTTTTGTTTTATTTATTTTATCTTAAGACTTTTTCCTGTAGAGTATAAAAGGCATAATAATTTTTGCAGATTTTCAAAAATTATTGGAAAAAAAGGAATACAAAGTTACAATAAAAACTAGTGTAACAAAAAAGAAAAGCTGTAAGGTATTTGTGACATCACTTAATAGCCATTTAAGACAGTGCTTGTGCCCTCTGGCTCAGACACATTCCTCATTGTCTGTTGGGCCCGAGTGGGTGGAGTTCAAATGCAAATGAGAGAGATGCCCCTCCTGCTCTGAAATAGATGTTTCCTGTATTTACCATACTCTGAAATATAGTGAAAGGGTTTTGATCGTCGTGTTGATTTTGTTGAAATGTTCCGTTGAATTTCTGTCATTTTATATTGGGGACATTTTCCGTCGTAGATAGAAGTAATTATAAGATTCAAGTGAAACAGTCACAGTTGACTGAAACTTATCTGCTGTAGGAAGCTTACTTATTGTGGATGTGCACAAAGATGGAGTCTACATTTGACCTGCATTAAGCACTATTGATGCTGCCATCTTACCATTGTACTGTGGTGGGGGCATGGCTTGAATGACAGCAAACTGTAGACCTGCCATCTTACCATTGTACTGTGGTGGGGGCATGGCTTGAATGACAGCAAACTGTAGACCTGCCATCTTTCTGTACCATCTGCAATTGGATCCACCAATGAGTGTTTTGTCCATTTTTACATGTACAGTTAAATCTCTCTACTATGACAGGCTATAGAACAAGCTTCAGAGATGAAAGAAGGTGCCAGTCGCAGAGTAGAACAGTCCAACCTGAATGTTTATAGATAGATATGAACTGAGCTCACTCCTGAAGGGGTATGGATCAGCCATCATCCTGTTTAGTTCACATTATAAAAGGTATAAAGACACCACATCCTGTGTTTTAAAAGTGGGAGACATACAGGACTGTGGAGTAGGATGGAGACCTACAGGACTGTGGAGTAGGATGGAGACCTATAGGACTGTGGAGTAAGATGGAGACCTATAGGACTGTGGAGTAGGATGGAGACCTATAGGACTGTGGAGTAGGATGGATACCTACAGGACTGTGGAGTAGGATGGAGACCTACAGGACTGTGGAGTAGGATGGAGACCTATAGGACTGTGGAGTAGGATGGAGACCTATAGGACTGTGGAGTAGGATGGAGACCTACAGGACTGTGGAGTAGGATGGAGACCTACAGGACTGTGGAGTAGGATGGAGACCTACATGACTGTGGAGTAGGATGGAGACCTATAGGACTGTGGAGTAGGATGGAGACCTATAGGACTGTGGAGTAGGATGGAGACCTATAGGACTGTGGAGTAGGATGGAGACCTACAGGACTGTGGAGTAGGATGGAGACCTATAGGACTGTGTAGCAGGATGGAGACCTACAGGACTGTGTAGCAGGATGGAGACCTACAGGACTGTGGAGTAGGATGGAGACATACAGGACTGTGGAGTAGGATGGAGACATACAGGACTGTGGAGTAGGATGGAGACCTACAGGACTGTGGAGTAGGATGGAGACCTATAGGACTGTGGAGTAGGATGGAGACCTACAGGACTGTGGAGTAGGATAGAGACCTATAGGACTGTGGAGTAGGATAGAGACCTATAGGACTGTGGAGTAGGATAGAGACCTACAGGACTGTGGAGTAGGATGGAGACCTACAGGACTGTGGAGAAGGATGGAGACCGACAGGACTGTGGAGTAGGATGGAGACCTACAGGACTGTGGAGTAGGATGGAGACCTATAGGACTGTGGAGTAGGATGGAGACCTATAGGACTGTGGAGTAGGATGGAGACCTATAGGACTGTGGAGTAGGATGGATACCTACAGGACTGTGGAGTAGGATGGAGACCTACAGGACTGTGGAGTAGGATGGAGACCTATAGGACTGTGGAGTAGGATGGAGACCTATAGGACTGTGGAGTAGGATGGAGACCTACAGGACTGTGGAGTAGGATGGAGACCTATAGGACTGTGTAGCAGGATGGAGACCTACAGGACTGTGTAGCAGGATGGAGACCTACAGGACTGTGGAGTAGGATGGAGACATACAGGACTGTGGAGTAGGATGGAGACATACAGGACTGTGGAGTAGGATGGAGACCTACAGGACTGTGGAGTAGGATGGAGACCTATAGGACTGTGGAGTAGGATGGAGACCTACAGGACTGTGGAGTAGGATAGAGACCTATAGGACTGTGGAGTAGGATAGAGACCTACAGGACTGTGGAGTAGGATGGAGACCTACAGGACTGTGGAGAAGGATGGAGACCGACAGGACTGTGGAGTAGGATGGAGACCTACAGGACTGTGGAGTAGGATGGAGACCTATAGGACTGTGGAGAAGGATGGAGACCGACAGGACTGTGGAGTAGGATGGAGACCTACAGGACTGTGGAGTAGGATGGAGACCTATAGGACTGTGTAGCAGGATGGAGACCTACAGGACTGTGGAGTAGGATGGAGACATACAGGACTGTGGAGAAGGATGGAGACCTACAGGACTGTGTAGCAGGATGGAGACCTACAGGACTGTGTAGCAGGATGGAGACCTACAGGACTATGGAGTAGGATGGAGACCTACAGGACTGTGGAGTAGGATGGAGACCTATAGGACTGTGTAGCAGGATGGAGACCTACATGACTGTGGAGAAGGATGAAGACTTACAGGACTGTGGAGTAGGATGGAGACCTACAGGACTGTGGAGTAGGATGGAGACCTACAGGACTGTGGAGTAGAATGGAGACCTACATGACTGTGGAGTAGGATGGAGACCTACAGGACTGTGGAGTAGGATGGAGACCTACAGGACTGTGGAGTAGGATGGAGACCTACAGGACTGTGGAGTAGGATGGAGACCTACAGGACTGTGGAGTAGGATGGAGACCTACAGGACTGTGGAGTAGGATGGAGACCTACAGGACTGTGGAGTAGGATGGAGACCTACAGGACTGTGGAGTAGGATGGAGACATACAGGACTGTGGAGTAGGATGGAGACCTATAGGATGGAGACCTACAGGACTGTGGAGTAGGATGGAGACCTACAGGACTGTGGAGTAGGATGGAGACCTACAGGACTGTGGAGTAGGATGGAGACCTACAGGACTGTGGAGTAGGATGGAGACCTACAGGACTGTGGAGCAGGATGGAGACCTACAGGACTGTGGAGTAGGATGGAGACCTACAGGACTGTGGAGTAGCATGGAGACCTACAGGACTGTGGAGTAAGATGGAGACCTACAGGACTGTGGAGAAGGATGAAGACCTATAGGACTGTGGAGTAGGATGGAGACCAACAGGACTGTGGAGTAGGATGGAGACCTACAGGACTGTGGAGTAGGATGGAGACCTACAGGACTGTGGAGTAGGATGGAGACCTACAGGACTGTGGAGAAGGATGAAGACCTACAGGACTGTGGAGTAGGATGGAGACATACAGGACTGTGGAGAAGGATGAAGACTTACAGGACTGTGGAGTAGGATGGAGACCTACAGGACTGTGGAGTAGGATGGAGACCTACAGGACTGTGGAGAAGGATGGAGACCTACAGGACTGTGGAGAAGGATGAAGACCTACAGGACTGTGGAGTAGGATGGAGACCTATAGGACTGTGGAGTAGGATGAAGACCAACAGGACTGTGGAGTAGGATGGAGACCTACAGGACTGTGGAGAAGGATGAAGACTTACAGGACTGTGGAGTAGGATGGAGACCTACAGGACTGTGGAGAAGGATGAAGACCAAAAGGACTGTGGAGTAGGATGGAGACCTACAGGACTGTGGAGTAGGATGAAGACCAACAGGACTGTGGAGTAGGATGGAGACCTACAGGACTGTGGAGAAGGATGAAGACCAACAGGACTGTGGAGTAGGATGGAGACCTACAGGACTGTGGAGTAGGATGGAGACCTACAGGACTGTGGAGTAGGATGAAGACCAACAGTACTGTGGAGTAAGATGGAGACCTACAGGACTGTGGAGTAGGATGGAGACCTACAGGACTGTGGAGTAGGATGAAGTTGAATATACACTGACTGAGATTTGGGGGGGGATTACGGTCAAATTTTGGGATTGGAAGGCTGATCCTAGATCTGTGCTTAAGAGCAACTTCTACCCAGAGCACCCTGTTGCAGTGGACTCCTGTTTGCCACCATGTTAACCCTGGTCTAGATTCAATCAGATCAAGTGCTCACCGGCGATAGCCGAAACCCGCATAGCTGATGTTCTAACAGTTTCGGAGGTGTAACTACGTTGGAGCTCTCAAAATCGGCAAGCAGCTGCTCCTGATCATTGTCATGAAGCCACACCCGTCCCTCTCATGTTAGAAGTTCAGAACGAGAAAGAGTAGGCTTTATAGAAATAATTTAAAATCATTCAACTAAATTAGAATTTCTCTCAGCCTAATTGAGGTGTAGATTACATATCACATTCCAATGTTCAAACTCGCAAACGAGGCTGCATGGGCTTTCTCTTAATGCAACTCTGTGCAGACAATAGAGCCCTACAGTGGAGGTGTCATAATACCCATAAAACCTAGCGGTCAAACAGGGAAATGGTTCCAATTGTTTTTCGCATAGGGAATTTTCAAAGCACTTAAAATAAGGGCTGTGTTTCGTGTAGGCATACAGTACCTTGGCGTGACGTTTTGATAACCATGTTCATCTCTCTAGGACAAGGTGCCTTTTATTAATATATTAGTCTCTATTTACTCTCAAGATCAAATCGCTAATTAGCATCAAAGTAGACATCATGCAAGACTACAAATCCCTGCAAACTCCTGCACGTAATCTCTGGCTGACACCTTTACTAACAGGCATTGTGTCAATTTAAAACTTGCACAAGACAGTTCACAGAATTCTAATTTTAAAGAATGTAGCCCATTCATTAATTACTAAATGTAGCTAACAATAGATAGTTAATCCAGAGATCCTTACCTTCGCCTTGACTTGGCAGTCTCATCCAGATCATCATGGCATTTGTAGTTCCTTATGATAGCCACATTAGCAGCTAATTAGCAATTCATTTTGGGGGGGGGAAATACAGCTGAATATATTGATAAAAGTCACCATGTCCTACAGAGATGCACAGGGCAAGTTTACACAAAACACAGCCCTTATTTGAAGTGTTTCTAAACTACGCTATGGGAAAAATGAATGGTGGGAAAACGATTGGAACCACTTCCTTGTTTGACCACTAGGATTTATGGGTATTAAGACTCATACTGTGGTACTCTACGCCAAGGTAACACGCCAGGAGCTGCTTGTGGATTTGACAGCTCTAACGCAAGTCCACCTCTGACACCACCAAAACAACCGTTCTTCGGATGTCAGCTAAAGCGGATCTGATTGAATAGAGCCCATAGTCTTGTATAACCCTGAGGTTTTCCTAAGGTCTCCACATTGTATGATATTGATGAAGTGTCATCTCATCCTTTAGCTAAATGTTTAGCTCTATACCTCCTAGGTTTCAACATCAGTTCATCACAGTTCTCAAAAAAAGGACTTTCACAAATATGGATATGGATGGTTGCAATTCAGCCCGATCCTTTTGGTCTAGTGTGAAACCCTTAAAGACTCAACCACCATACATGGACAGAGAACTGTACTCAGTATCATTTCATTGTGAAAGACAGTCTCTGTTGTATTGAACTTGTGCAACAACAAATATAATCACAAAAACTATTTCCTACAGATGTGGTACTTCGGTTGCTTTAGTTGTGTTCCATCGCAGGTGTGATGGTGGGATTTAACTGGAAGGCCCAGTGATGCTGAATGTATGTAGTATCTATCTTATCTATTGCCACTGACAAAATGTTTACTCCTCCACTTTTCATTCATTAAACTTTGTGTGTACTTTTAACATGGACTCTAACGTGTCCCTTCATTGGTTTGAATGGAGCTCGTGTGTGTGATAAGGTTGAGGGGGGAGGGGGGAGGGGGGGTCAACAGAGTTCAAAATCAGTTTGAGTGACCTGAGCTGGAATATGTTTAAATGTTTTTTATTTTAAAGCATGTACAGTGGGACAAAAAAGTATTTAGTCAGCCACCAATTGTGCAAGTTCTCCCACTTAAAAAGATGAGAGAGGCCTGTAATTTTCATCATAGCTACACTTCAACTATGACAGACAAAATGAGAAAAAAAATCCAGAAAATCACATTGTAGGATTTTTTATGAATTTATTTGCAAATTATGGTGGAAAATAAGTATTTGGTCAATAACAAAAGTTTCTCAATACTTTGTTATATACCCTTTGTTGGCAATGACAGAGGTCAAACGTTTTCTGTAAGTCTTCACAAGGTTTTCACACACACTGTTGCTGGTATTTTGGCCCATTCCTCCATGCAGATCTCCTCTAGAGCAGTGATGTTTTGGGGCTGTTGCTGGGCAACACAGACTTTCAACTCCCTCCAAAGATTTTCTATGGGGTTGAGATCTGGAGACTGGCTAGGCCACTCCAGGACCTTGAAATGCTTCTTACGAAGCCACTCCTCCGTTGCCCGGGCGGTGTGTTTGGGATCATTGTCATGCTGAAAGACCCAGCCACGTTTCATCTTCAATGCCCTTGCTGATGGAAGGAGGTTTTCACTCAAAATCTCACGATACATGGCCCATTCATTCTTTCCTTTACACGGATCAGTCGTCCTGGTCCCTTTGCAGAAAAACAGCCCCAAAGCATGATGTTTCCACCCCCATGCTTCACAGTAGGTATGGTGTTCTTTGGATGCAACTCAGCATTCTTTGTCCTCCAAACACGACGAGTTGAGTTTTTACCAAAAAGTTATATTTTGGTTTCATCTGACCATATTACATTCTCCCAATCTTCTTCTGGATCATCCAAATGCTCTCTAGCAAACTTCAGACGGGCCTGGACATGTACTGGCTTAAGCAGGGGGACACGTCTGGCACTGCAGGATTTGAGTCCCTGGCGGCGTAGTGTGTTACTGATGGTAGGCTTTGTTACTTTGGTCCCAGCTCTCTGCAGGTCATTCACTAGGTCCTCCCGTGTGGTTCTGGGATTTTTGCTCACCGTTCTTGTGATCATTTTGACCCCACGGGGTGAGATCTTGCGTGGAGCCCCAGATCGAGGGAAATTATCAGTGGTCTTGTATGTCTTCCATTTCCTAATAATTGCTCCCACAGTTGATTTCTTCAAACCAAGCTGCTTACCTATTGCATATTCAGTCTTCCCAGCCTGGTGCAGGTCTACAATTTTGTTTCTGGTGTCCTTTGACAGCTCTTTGGTCTTGGCCATAGTGGAGTTTGGAGTGTGACTGTTTGAGGTTGTGGACAGGTGTCTTTTATACTGATAACAAGTTCAAACAGGTGCCATTAATACAGGTAATGAGTGGAGGACAGAGGAGCCTCTTAAAGAAGAAGTTACAGGTCTGTGAGAGCCAGAAATCTTGCTTGTTTGTAGGTGACCAAATACTTATTTTCCACCATAATTTGCAAATAAATTCATAAAAAATCCTACAATGTGATTTTCTGGATTTTTTTTTCTCATTTTGTCTGTCATAGTTGAAGTGTACCTATGATGAAAATGACAGGCCTCATCTTTTTAAGTGGGAGAACTTGCACAATTGGTGGCTGACTAAATACTTTTTGCCACACTGTACAGTGCCTTTCGGGAAGTATTCAGATCCCTTGACATCAACTTGATTTGAGTCCTCGTGGTAAATTCAACTGATTGGATATGATTTGGAAAGGCACACACCTGTCTATATAAAGGTCCCACAGTTGGCAGAGCAAAAATCAAGCCATGAAAGAATTGTGTATAGAGCTCCAAGACAGGATTGTTTCGAAGCACAGATCTAGGGAAGGGTACAAAACATTTTCTGCAGCACTGAAGGTCCCCAAGAACACAGTGGCATCCATCATTCTTAAATGGAAGAAGTTTGGAACCGCCAAGATTCTTCCTAGAGCTGGCCGCCCGGCCAAACTGAGTAATCGGGGGAGAAGGGCCTTAGTCAGGGAGGTGATCAAGAACCTGATGGTCACTCAGACAGAGCTCCAGAGTTCCTCTGTAGAGATGGGAGAACATTCCAGAAGGACAAACACTTCTGCAGCACTCCACCAATCAGGCCTTTATGGTAGACTGGCCAGACGGAAACTACACCTCTGCAAAAGGCACATGACAGCCCGCTTGGAGTTTGCCAAAAGGCACCTAAAGACTCTCAGACCATGAGAAACCAGATTCTCTGATATGATGAAACCAAGATTGAACTCCTTGGCCTGAACGCCAAGCGTCACATCTGGAGGAAACCTATGGTGAAGCACGGTGGTGGCAGCATCATGCTGTGGGGAGTTTTTCAGGGGCAGGGACTGGGAGGCTAGTCAGGATCGAGTCAAAGATGAACGGAGCAAAGTACAGAGATCCTTGATGAAAACCTGCTCCAGAGCGTTCAGGTCCTCAGACTGGGGTGAAGGTTCACCTTCCAACAGGACAATGACCCTAAGCACACAGCCAAGAGAATGCAGGAGTGGCTTCGGGACAAGTCTCTGAATGTCTTGAGTGGCCCAGCCAGAGCCTGGACTTGAACCCGATCAAACATCTCTAGAGAGACCTTAAAATAGCTGTGCAACAATGCTCCCCATCCAACCTGACAGAGCTAGAGAGGATCTGCAGAGAAGAATGGGAGAAACTCGCCAAATACAGGTGTGCTAAGCTTGTAGCGTCATACCCAAGAAGACTCAAGGTTGTATTCGCTGCCAAAGGTACTAAGTACTATGTACAAAGTACTAAGTAAAGGGTCTGAATACTTAAGTAAATATGATATGTCCCAAAAACATTTTTTTTATAAATTAGCAAAATGTTCTAAAAGACCTGTTTTTGCTTTGTCATTATGGGGTATTGTGTGTAGATTGAGGAGGTATCCAGTTTCAATTCAGGCTGTAACAAAATGTTGAAAAAGTCAAGGGGTCTGAATACTTTCCGAATGTTTTTAGAAACAAATTTACAGTATCTCATTTACATACGTATTCACGCCCCGAGTCAATACATATTAGAATCACCTTTGGCAGTGATTACAGCTGTGAGTCTTTCTAGGTAAGTCTAAGAGCTTTGCAAAGCTGGATTGTACAATATTTGCACATAATTATTTAAATTATTCAAGCTCTGTGAAGTTGGTTGTTGATCATTGCTAGACAGCCATGTTCAAGTACAGTTTTAACTCAAAACTGTTAACTAGGCCATTTAGGAAGATTAAATGTCGTCGGTAATCAACTCGTATAGATTTGGCCATACTTTTTAGGTTATTGTCCTGCTGAACGGTGAATGTCTCCCAGTGTCTGTTGGAAATCAGACAACCAGCTTCTCCTCCAGGATTTTGCTTATCTCTATTCTGTTTATTTTTATTCTGAAAAATCTCCCTAGTCCTTGCCGATGACAAGCATACCCATAACATGATGCAGCCACCACCATGCTTGAAAATATGAAGTGGTACTCAGTGATGTGGACATTAAGTTAATTTATCTACCACATGTTGCAGTTTTACTTTAGTGTCTTATTGCAATCAGGATGCATGATTCTGAATATTTTTATTCTGTACAGGCTTCCTTTTCACTCTGTCATTTAGGTTGGTATTGTGGAGTAACTGCAATGTTGTTAATCCATCCTCTCCGGCAACTGAGTTAGGAAGTACGCCTGTAACTTTGTAGTGGGTGGGTGTATTAATACACCGTCCAAAGTGTAATTGCTAACGTCACCATCAAAGAGATATTCAACATCTGCATTAATAAAATACCCGTCTACCAATAGGTGCCCTTTGCGAGGCATTGGAAAACCTCCCTGGTCTTTGTGGTTGAAATGCAGTGCTCGACTGAGGGACCTAACAGATAATTAATTGTATGTGTGGGGTACAGAGATAAGGGAGTCCTTAAAAAAAACTCAGGTGTTACACTATTGCACACAGTTTTGTACTCCTGAATTTATTTAGGCTTGCCATAACAAAGCACATTGTTACTCCTGAACTTATTTAGGCTTGCCATAACAAAGGGCTTGAATACTTGCCTTGAGACGTTTAAGATTTTCATTTCTAATTAATAACTCTAAAAACAATTCCACTGACATTATAAGATATGTGTAGGCCAATGACACAAAATCAAATTGTAATCCATTTTTAATTCAACTTGAAACAATGTGGGAAAAAGTCAAGGGGTGTGAATACTTTCTGAAGGCACAGTGAGGATGAGTAGAGTGCAATTTTACTTGTAATTCCATGACGGTATGAACATATGAGAATGATATTTTAGAAGATCAAAGTGAGGAATAGTTGTTTTAGTTATACCTCAAAATGACTGACAGTAGATTAGTGAAAGTGAACCACTGGAGATGGATGCATGGACAAACGAAGCATGAAACCAAATGTACAACTCAAACACCTTTTTATCTAGTCCAGCAAAAATACAGCGCCATCACCTTAAGACATTATTGGGATTAACACATAAATCAGTTATTTATTTTCCAATATACAAAATCAAAAACTATAAATAACCACAGTAAAGAAGAATAAAACATGTTCAAGTTTGATATTTGGTGGGTTGCTTAATTTAGGTCTACTGTATGTATTTACCTATAGGGATTTCTTAAATAACAATATAAAACATGAATTATAACTTTTTGCATTTACAAATGATGAATACGTGAAATAACCATGATAAAAATAACACTGTGCTAAAATGTGTCTTCTTTCTATTGACGTAGACAAATGGAGGTCAAGCTATTGCTGAAGTACAGAAGTGTCACACCAAGAAAACAACACATCTTCCTGAAACAAAATATCAACATAATCTGAGAACTAAAAATAATACATGGCAGACAAGCCATTTCTATAACAGTGGGATAAACACTATCAGTCAAAAGCTTTAGAACCTACTCATTTCAAGGGTTTTTCTTTATTTTTACTATTTTCTACATTGTAGAATAATAGTGAAGACATCAAAACTATGAAATAACACATATGGAATCATGTAGTAACCAAAAAAGAGTGAAACAAATCAAAATATATTTTATATTTGAGATTCTTCAAATAGCCACCCTTTGCACACACTTGGCATTCTGTCAGCCATTGTCAAATTGCTGCAAAGAAACCACTACTAAAGGACACCAATAAGAAGAAGACTTGCTTGGGCCAAGAAACACAAGCAATGGAAATTAGACCGGTGGAAATTTGTCCTTTGGAGATTTTTGGTTCCAACCGCTGTATCTTTGTGAGTGAACGGATGATCTCAGCATGTGTATTTCCCACCATGAATCATGGAGGAGGTGGTGAGATGGTGCTTTGCTGGTGACACGGTCTGTGATTTATTTAGAACTCAAGGCACACTTAACCAGCATGGCTACCACAGCATTCTGCAGCGATACACCATCCCATCTGGCTTGGGCTTTGTGGGACTATCATTTATTTTTCAACAGGACAATGACCCAACACACCTCCAGGCTGTGTAAGGCCTATTTTACCAAGAAGGAGAGTGATGGCGTGCTGCATCAGATGACCTGGACTCCACAATCCCCCGACCTCAACCAAATTGAGATGGTTTGGGATGAGTCGGACAGCAGAGTGAAAGAAAAGCAGCCAACAAGTGCTCAGTATATGTGGGAACTCCTTCAAGACTGTTGGAAAAACATTCCAGGTGACGCTGGTTGAGAGAATGCCAAGAGTGTGCAAAGGGTGGCTATTTGAAGAATCTCAAATAGAAAATATATTTTGATTTGTTTAACACTTTTTTGGTTACTACATGATTCCATGTGTGTTATTTCATAGTTTTGATGTCTTCACTATTATTTTACAATGTAGAAAATAGTACAAATAAAGAAAAACCCTTGAATGAGTAGGTGTTCTAAAGCTTTTTACCGGTAGTATATACTGAACAAAAATATGAGCGCAATATGTAAAGTGTTGGTCCCATGTTTCATGAACTGAAATAAAAGATCCCAGGATTTTTCCATACGCACTAAAAGCATATCTCAAATTTTGTGCACAAATTTGTTTCAATGTATTTATTTAAATGTCCTTATATGAAATGTAACTCAGTAAAATCTGTGAAATGGTTGCATGTTGCGTTTATATTCTTGTTCAGTGTGTTCATTACTGATCATACAAAGATATGAAAAGTAGAAGCATTTTCTTCAACAGTTCTCATATGGCCACCAGGGGTCAGTATACGGCAAAATAGTCCAAATAAAAGGCAAACACTACCATAAAGCACAGGAAAAACATATCCAGCCAACATTAGATACAATGTGTGGCTCCATGTCGCGTCATTCCTGGTATCTGCTCTCAAACAGCAAACCCCCTTCCAAAATAGCTGACCAATGACACGTCTTCCAAGGGTTCATATCTTCAGTTGTTAATGCCCATACAGTTCAGCACACAGAGGGTCACGGTAACGTGCATGCATAGTCTTAGTTAAAGAAGTTTCGGAAACAAATGCTAATTCAGAAAAAAAACAAGGTGAAAAGGCTCAACAAGAATTTTGCTAAATGTAAACGCTACAGGCAGCTACAGCATGCAATAAGCAGGTAATGACCACACCAGACCAGTACACTTTAACGGGAAACAAATAAGATACGGACTGGATCCGAGTTACAACATAACAAAGCAGGTGTAAATATCTCACACGCATTGCAACGGAAAAACCCCCTCCTTTGTTAACTCAGACAGTATTTGAAAGTTAAACAAAGCTACCATAACATCAGTTATAAAGCTACATCTCTGAAAATAAATATCCCCAGAATCTAAAAACAAAAAGACATTAAAAGAGAACTCGTCGGAATAACAACCCATGATGGGAAGCGGGGTGGTTTTTATAGCAGGAAGACGGAGGAGAGTCGGGAACATGGAGGGCTGAACACATGGAGGGAAGCGGGGTGGTTTTTATAGCAGGAAGACGGAGGAGAGTCGGGAACATGGAGGGCTGAACACATGGAGGGAAGTTGTGCATTAAGATGAACAAACGACCAGATCTACAAGATAACTGGAGAAGAGTTTAACATGTGACGGACCCCAACATGACAACGTGCGCTGACCTGCACCAAATCCATATCTAGAAAGCTCCCTTTCTCACTCTTCCTACCGTACATGTGTCTGTGCAATGGCCAGAGAACTGAGGCTTCACCTGTTGTCAACGCATTACTCTACATCTGATAAATAAGGCACCTGATCACAAAGTCACAAACTCCTTGATTGCGAGATGGGCGGGAGACATTGATGAATATAGGCTATAGTTCCAAGAGAATGTTCAGTGAAACCTGAGCTGAGCTGCAGTCAGAGAACATCATTATTTATTTCCTAGCAACATGGTGCCGATGTTTTCATGCCATTAAACCTCACTATTTTTCAAACCGTGGAATAGACACTATGGAATATAAAAAACTTGGACAAACAAAGGTGGAGGACCTGGCATGCTGTAGTCTGAATAACTTATCAACTCTGCATCAAACCCCAAAATAAAATGGCTTACATGTTTACAATGCAGATTTACCCTTATAATAAGATCTCCAGGCCAGTTAGACAACACTAAACAAGACAAAACCAGTATTTTTCCTTTTTCTTCAGCATGTCGATCTCCTTCCAAACGATAATTCACCAACACCGCTTGGGAAGAACACACAAAAATAGATACTACCAGTCCTTTCTATTATATTCCAGATAAAACAAAACTAAATGTCGTCAGATTGGCTGTTACAGTCCATGTCTGCACACAAGCTTCATTTCTGTAGGGATGTCCTGGTGCGCTTGGCTGGAGTCTGTGGGCTCTCCTGGCTTCTCTTTGTGGCACCTTTAGGAGCTCCACTCTGAGCAGGTTCACTGGCTCTCTTTATGGCAGGCTTAGGGCTTGTACTAACAGTATGTGTAGGCTCCAGAGCTCTCTTTGTGGCACTCTTAGGAGTTCCACTCTGAGCAGGTTCATTTGCTTTCTTAGTGGCAGGCTTAGGGCTTGCACTCTGAGGGACGGAGGGGGATGGATCGGCCTCCATCTTCCTCTGTGACCTAGTGAGAACCTGGTCAGGAGAACCTGGTGTTTTGACGTCCATGTTCTGTTGAGGAGTCTCTGCAGCACATTCAGCGCCATTGCTCTCAGTACCTTTACTTTCAGTGACTTTAGTCTCAAAGACTCTACTTTGAGAGGGTCTCTTTGTTTGACCTGCTTTTGTTGCCATAGTCTTATCCACCCCTGCCTTCTCTGCTCCAACCTGCTGCTTGTTAAAGTCAGTCTTGGGGACGGTGGCAGGAGCAGGGGTGTTTTTCTGTGCTTTTGGAGTCATCACTCTTTGGGGAGACCTCTGTGGTGATGCACTCTCTTTCCTACTGAGATCCCGTAAGGTTCTACTGCTGCTGCTAGTCTTGACTGATCTCTCCAGGACAGCAGCTTTTACTGGAGACTTTCTACTAGGAGATGGCTGTGCTCGCTCTGTTTTTACTACACTTGTCTCCTTTACACTTTTATCACCAGAAACTGATAATTTCTGCCTCTGGGCAATGGCCGGTTTCAATTTTGACGGTTTTGCCAATTTTTTCTTTGGGGGTTTAGAGGGTTTGACTTTGGAAGCTTCAAGCTCTTTTCTTGGGGCCCCTTTCGGATTCTTGGAGCTCTGTTGACCTTGCATCTTCTCCCTTATATTGGAGTACTTCCTCAGGATCCGGGCGCTGGCTGGGTTCTTGGCCTTCGCTGAGGCCTTCTGGCCGTCGGCTGGTTGTGCCTGTGCCTCTGCAGAGGAAACATAGGCTTTGGTGGAGATCCGAGTGGCTGTAGTCAGCTCTCTCTTTTCCTTCCCTTTGGGCATACTTGTACTGACCTCCTGCTCCAGGGCTTTAGCAATCAGCTTCTGACTCTTAGGGTTGCTCTTCACAGGGGAAGCCATGGCAAACTTCTTCAAGTGTTTCTTCAAGCGCTCAGCTTGAAGGCTAGGGAAGACCCCTTGAGATGGCCTTTGGGACATACCGGGGAAGAGCAGCTGGGTCTCAGAGGGAAGACGTGTGTTCACCTTCTTTACGATGACCAGGGATTGGGTTTCTGTTGACTCCATGTACCAGTGGCAAATGCTGGCTAGGTCCAAATCGTTCTTGAAAAGCATTTGAACTAGCGAGTACCTCTGATGATCCGAAGACTTGGGCTTGCGGACCCTGCGCTTACTCTTCCATATCGCTGCCTGTCTGTCTGCCTTATTTTTGTGTCTTGGCGTTGGATGTCCCTCTTTGTCCATCTGGACCCAGCCTCTTTGCATCTTATCGAACATGGTGTTCAGAGAGGAGATTTTCTGTTGGTTTTCCTCTACATCCAGTAACTCCAGGAACTTGTGTCGAGTCTGTACTGGAAGCTCCAGCTTGGGCAGGAGGAAAGGAGTGACTGAGCTGGAGGGCAGAGGGGAACTGACCAGCAAAGGTGATTCCCTCAATGGAGACTTGATGATCCTCTCTGGTTTGAACCTGATTGGTGATGGAAGTCTCACTGGGGATTTCAGCCTAATGGGAGATGCCACTTCACTCCATTTCTCAGCTGTGATTGGAGCACTGGTCGAGGGTGTGGGCGACCTCTGGACTCTCAAAGCTGACTTCCTGTTCTCCACTGGGGTCGGTGGGGTTGCCGGGGTAATGGACTGGCTGGCCACGTCAGTTTTACTACTCTCACTCCTCAATGGCATTCGCCCAGGTTTGTCTGAAGCACTGCTGACGGAAGACCTACTGGAATCTTCAGATGAAGTTTTGTTATCCATTGAAGTTGGTGCCGCTGCCTTCTTCAGCAAAGTAGGTTCCTCTGAATTTTTCAGCAAAGTCAATTTGCTTGATTCTCCTTCCTTTTTGAGAGTTCTTTTACTTCTTAGTGGACTACTTTGTGTGTGGGCCTCACTCTTTTTAATGCTTGTACCCTCTGTGAGAGCAGAATCCTCACTGCTAACTTGCTGATTCTCAACAATTTCAACTTCCTTTGCTACCATCATTGACGATCTGAGCTTTGGTCTAGTTTGCCCCCTAGTTTCCTCTGCTGTTTTCTCTGTCTCGCTGGGTTTTGCATTTGGAGCAGGCTGAGCTTTTTGAACTTTCAGCTCTGCAGAGCTCTGGGTGACTGCACTGTTCTGATGAGATGAAGGGAAGAGATGGGAGACGATAGGAAGAAGAGGAGAGGCAATGGGGAGGGGAGGGTTGAGCTCAGTGGAGGGGAGTGGGAGGGAGGTAGACGGTTCTGGGGCAACAATGAAAGTAACAGCCCCTTCAACAGAAGGGGAGGCGTCAGGGACGAAATGGGGGGCGTCAGGGACGAGAGGGGAGGCGTCAGGGACGAGAGGGGAGGCGACAGGGACGAGAGGGGAGGCGACAGGGACGAGAGGGGAGGCGACAGGGACGAGAGGGGAGGCGACAGGGACGAGAGGGGAGGCGACAGGGACGGGAGGGGAGGCGACAGGGACGGGAGGGGAGGCGACAGGGACGAGAGGGGACGCGACAGGGACGAGAGGGGACGCGACAGGGACGAGAGGGGACGCGACAGGGACGAGAGGGGACGCGACAGGGACGAGAGGGGAGGCGACAGGGACGAGAGGGGAGGCGACAGGGACGAGAGGGGAGGCGACAGGGACGAGAGGGGAGGCGACAGGGACGAGAGGGGAGGCGACAGGGACGAGAGGGGAGGCGACAGGGACGAGAGGGGAGGCGACAGGGACGAGAGGGGAGGCGACAGGGACGACGACAGGGACGACGACAGGGACGACGACAGGGACGACGACAGGGACGACGACAGGGACGACGACAGGGACGACGACAGGGACGAGAGGGGAGGCGACAGGGACGAGAGGGGAGGCGACAGGGACGAGAGGGGAGGCGACAGGGACGAGAGGGGAGGCGACAGGGACGAGAGGGGAGGCGACAGGGACGAGAGGGGAGGCGACAGGGACGAGAGGGGAGGCGACAGGGACGAGAGGGGAGGCGACAGGGACGAGAGGGGAGGCGAGAGGGGAGGCGACAGGGACGAGAGGGGAGGCGACAGGGGAGGCGACAGGGACGAGAGGGGAGGCGACAGGGGAGGCGACAGGGGAGGCGACAGGGGAGGCGACAGGGACGAGAGGGGAGGCGACAGGGGAGGCGACAGGGGAGGCGACAGGGACGAGAGGGGAGGCGACAGGGACGAGAGGGGAGGCGACAGGGGAGGCGACAGGGACGAGAGGGGAGGCAACAGCTGCTGCCTGTTGCAGTCTGGCAGATCTGAGGGGTTGTCTGGACTCAGGGCTCCTGGAGGAGTTGACTGGAGTGTCTGGGACTTGAGGAGTGTCAGGAATGCTCTGGCTTGCTGTTATAGGGGCAATAGGGGTCCTTGTGTCAGACATGTTCTGGCTTGCTTCAGCAGGGGTCTGTGTGTCAGGCAGGTTCTGATTGATTTTAGCTTTAGGGGTTCTTTTGGGCCGTATGGACACAGGGCTTTTGATCACTTCGGCTGAAGGGAGTGAGACTTGAGGAACCTCTGGCATGTTCTCAGAATATTTCTCACATTGTTTCAGGGAGGCCTTGGTGAGGCGCTTCGACGAAGGGCTTTTGACGCTTTCCCCAGCAGGGATCGGGGTGAGAGCAGTCTCATGTGACACTTGTGGAATCTCAGACGCGTTCTCAGAAGGGTTCTCAGTCAGTTTCAGAGACGCCTTAGTGGGGCGTTTAGTCTTAGTAGGAGTAGACTCTGGGGTAGTTCTGGCTGGCCGTTCACGCAAACATCTGTCAGAATGTCCAATAGGTCTACCATTCACATATCCACATATAATCATACTCTCTGTATCAATCACTGCAGCTTCCTTCACCCTTGAAGGAATCACCCGTGCTGGAATACCCTGTTTTTCAGAATGCCTGAGAGGCAATTCTTTCTCAACTGCCTTACTGACCTTTTTAGAGGATGAATCAACATGTGTCTTTTTCTCTTCAGGCACATTGTCGCCATCGCCTGGAGCCAAGTCTGGTTCAACCTCGCCCGTTTCCTGCACCTCTATCCTTTCACTCTCCACGGGAACCTCCATGCCAGCTTTTGCTTCTCCTCCAGAGCCCTCAGACGGTTTCTGGTCAACTGAAATTTGCGGTTCCAGAGGCATTGCCTGCTCTTTGTCAACTGCACCTGCACTCACTACCTCTTTGTCTTCATTGCTCTCCAGGGAAGGGGTCAGTGATGCAGATTCCTGTTGGGTTTCAGAGACAACTTTCTGGCCCTTTGGCACACTCTGCAGCATATCCTGGACAAGCTCAGCTTCGACTGATGTCTTATCCTGTGATAAGTTTACATCTTTCCCCATCACCACCTGCTCTGGGTTTTCACTTAAAACTATGTAATTGTGTATACTGTTTACATCCTGATCTGCCGTCTCGACCACAGTCTGATCTAGATTATCCTCTGGTGCTACGCTCTGCCTTGGCTGCTCCGAGTTCGTCCCTGTACTCTGCTCGTTATCCACTGGGGGACTCTGTGAAGGAGGTGGAGGGGCAGTCTGCTCTTTGCACTGACTCTGGTCTGTCTGACTAGTCTCAACGTTCAGTGCCATCCCACTGGCTGATGCTGCTGCAGCCTCCACATCCCCAGCCACCTCACTTTCAGCTGGAAGCTCGGAAGGAGTTTTCTGACTGACCGTCTCCACAAAACCTCCAACAAAAGGCATATCCACAAGAGGTACTCCCTCAGGCTTGCCAAGCACCTGTTTAGGGGTGACCAGAGTGATGAGCTCTGGCATTGGAACGGGACAGTTGCCACTATCATTGCGGGCAGACGTCTTGGCTAATGTACGGACAGTCTTCAGCTCCCACATTTCCTCCACATACATGTGACCTCGGGTGCTTTTCCTGGCGTTGCGTCGAGGGAGCAGACGGTGCTGCCGATCCCGGAAACACTCTGTGATTGGTTTGTCGATGTAGACGATGTCGCAGTGGCCGAGATCAGGGTCGGTTACAAACCGACACACTGAGGAAGTGTCCCTAGGCCGATGGTAGGAAGACCCCTTTATGGTCTTCCTTGCTGTCCCGGGGGAAACCGGGGGTATGTTGTTGGGGGTCTTTTCAGGTGGACTTTGTTTGACCAGCGTGTCTTTGGTATGTTCAATGGAGCCTCTTTGTCTTGTTGAGCGATCAGCATGATCGTGCCTTTTCACAGAGGAGCCTTGTCCAGCACTGTAAGTATCTGCTCTGGTTGAGGAGTCAGAAATGCCCTGCATTTCTTCCAAAGTACCGGCACCAGCAGGAAGAGAGGTGGTGAGCACACAGGATAGCTTCTTACCATCAGCCAGGCTGCTGGACTTCATGATTTTGATCTTTAGCGGAGCATGGTCACTAAGACGTTTACTCACACTGTCATCTGCGCTTCTGAACAGTGTTGCCAAAGCCTTAGACTCCCCTGGGCCAGGTTGACGTAGATCCAAGGCCGGCCCAGCGGCCCCAGACACATTTCGGAACACAGCAGTCTGCTCTGGGGTTACCAAACTTTCTTGCCCCTCCGTCGATCCTTTTGGAGTGGAAGCCAGGGGAAGTTTCTGACCAGTCCTCCCCCTCTCTGGGGACTGAAGGCAAGGTGCAGCGCTAGGACCCTGGAGGGCTCCGTGCTCCACTGAGCAAGAGGGTTTGGAGGCAGAAGCTAGCGAAGTGCTGGAGGAGGATATAGCCTTGACCTAGAACAAGAACCACCATGGGGTTATTCAACACCTCAGTTTAGTTATTACATAGACAAAACCAGAGCCCTGTATAGAGTTTTGCCATTGAGGTTTATGAAATTGTTGAATTTACATTACACAACAACCATAGAATTAGGAATTAGAATACTAGAATGAACATGAACCTTATGACAGTATAAAAGGGCATCCATTTTGGTATGGAAGCTGGTCAGCCAGTGCTGTGATAAGATGGTGTAAAATATTATTTGCACATTACCTTTGCTAGCTAGCCAGACAGTTGTAGTGGAATGCTTCCAAATGTTTTCAAATTAACAGCCAATATGCCAACATTCCATACAAACAACGCAGTCAATCCACAACCAGACACTGTCTGAAATCAGTTGATGACAGGACTTAGACAAGTTGTAATTCCGACAAGTACTGATATTGTATCTTATAATGAGACACAGCATTCCAAGAAAACAAACGTCTAGACATTTATTGTCTGTTTACATATATTTTAGTGCAGGGATCATCAACTAGATTCAGCCGTGGGACGATTTTTTCTTGAGTGGATGGTCAAGGGATCGGACCATAATTACAAATAATTTGCAGACTGCCCGCAAGAAGCCCAAACATGTATAATATTTGACTAAAACATAATCATTTCAAACCTTGCTTGCATTTGTATACAATCAAATATCTCTCTACGATGCGTGGGCATACTTTGGAACAGATTTCCAAAATTAAAATCCCTTGGAGCTGATTTGCCAGTGTTTTTATAGATGTATCCAGCGATAACACAAAATGAAATAAAAATGTTTTTTTTTTTAAATCACTGCCATTTGGCAGTTTTAGAGGCCATTTAGACAAACTAAATATTGGTACATAATTGTTATAACCTGTATAAACTGTATTCGTAATTATAGAACAATATTTTCGGGTGACAATTTCTGAAATATTAAAAGCCTTTAATTTCCTGTATAAGTAAAAGCAGGAAATGCATCACCTAAGCCTCTATTGCCATTCATTCAAATTAGACTGGTTTGGACTTCTCCATGACGAAAATGGCTCCCACTATTGTACCATTCTGGAACTTTTATGGGTTTATGTCATAGAGATCCTATTAAATTACTAGAGGTTATGACTACAACAGTCTATGGCCGCCATGTAATGTTAATGAGGCGCTAACATGGGGAATATTTCAATAATACTATGTAACTGAATGACTAGAACAGTATTGAAAAAGTTGGCCCAACTCTCTATATACATGGCTCTGGACAAAACAATCACTCGACAGTACCTCAGTCTCTTTTACTTCCTCTGCTGTGATGTACGGTATCTTCTTGTTTACATATGTATGTATCCTCTGTTGTGTGTGATTTGCGATTTACTTTCAGGGAAAATAACTTTCTATAAAATGTTACCGAATTGAAAATGCACAAAGAACGTAATGCCTATACAGACCTCTGTGTGTAGGAAGCCCAGAGCGTCGACAATCTGCCTCTGGTGGTGCAGACAGAGCTTGGTCATAAACTCCTCCAGCGTAGAGGTGGACTGCAGGTCCCTGGCATTTTCTGTAGTCAGCTCCAGACATTCACTGCAAGACAAACAGGTCAAGGATGTTTATATTGTTGGCATGAATATACACGTACAAAATGTCCAAAAGCATATGAATTCATTCAGACTCAAGTTAAAACATATGAAGACCATACCACATGGATTATAATGAGAGTTATAGCTATAGGTAGGGTGGGGCGGTATGCCTTGTATACCGGGTTATTTTGAAATACCCACAGTATGATTTCAATACTGTACAATATATTATTTTACATTTTTAAATGTGGATATTTCTACTTTTTCCAATAAATACCTGCAGTCAACTTACTGACTTTATTGTCCCCATGGGGAAATGTTGTTGCTGTGTCATGTACACGTTTAAAGTGCCGTTTAAATAAACAAATTGACAATACAACTTTCATAACAATTACATACTAATAAAAAAAAGACTAGCCTGCTGGCCTTACTAGGCCGATAGGAACATTAGCCCAAGCTATTTAGGAGGGATTACACACCTGGCACAAATGTTTTTCCTGCCGAGGGGTGCCCTATATCTGCGCCCAGAGGGGAGTAGTTCACTAGCTTACAGATAAGGCATATTGCATTCTTTATTTCAGCAGTTAGATCATTTTTCCATTATGAAGCTTACCGGTAGTTCACCAAAACAGCTGACTGAGCCAGTCATGTGTTTGTTTACAAAGAAGCACAACCAGCAAACAGAAGCTTCATGAGGTGAGCGATTCCACTGCAGTGCAATGTAGAGAGGTGATCAAGTTAGAAATTCACTACTCATGTTTGCCAGCTATACATCTTAGAACTATTAAGTAACTAACTAAGATGTGCCAAATACATTCTCTCCAGCTGTGTATTTGGTTTGCTAATTTGCTAGCCAAGTGACTAGCTTGCAACATCAAGCTTCTTGAATGTTGGTAACAGAAGAGACATTCCCCTCCTGGATTAAGATCCCTGCTGTGTAATATTGTTGTGTGTGCAGCAAACTGAGTAACCCTTTGAAAAATATGCATCACTTCATGAGCTGGGTTGTCTGTCCTTGCAATTAGTTTGCATGCGCTCCTTAGCATTTACCTAGCATCCGCTACGGGAATTCCTTAGCATTTACCTAGCATCTGCTACGGGAATTCCTTAGCATTTACCTAGCATCTGCTACGGGAATTCCTTAGCATTTACCTAGCATCTGCTACGGGAATTCCTTAGCATTTACCTAGCATCTGCTACGGGAATTCCTTAGCATTTACCTAGCATCTGCTACGGGAATTCCTTAGTATTTGTTAAATTACATTTTTTGGGCCTTCTTTTTGTTTAAAAAAAAAAATAGCACCCCTTGTATGCACCACCGGTAATACGGTGTAACCAACGATGGCACTGGCATGATATGAAGGTATGAACATCTGAATAACGCCCAACCCTAGCTGTAGGTACTTAATGCATTTATCCTGCTGTATGACAGCTTAAGGCAAATCACTTTCCCCATGAAGATGAATAAAGTATTCACAGCACCCATCTAAATGAATTGTTTTCTATAGTTCAGAAAGAAATTCTATCATAAAAATGCAACATACTGGGCTGGGCTACATGCTAAGAGAAAAATGATATGGAGATAAATGTGAAGGGGAAAACATGGGATGGGATAAACATGGGATAAACATGGGATGGGATACATGGGATAAACATGGGATGGGATAAACATGGGATGGGATAAACATGGGATGGGATACATGGGATAAACATGGGATGGGATACATGGGATAAACATGGGATGGGATAAACATGGAATGGGATACATGGGATAAACATGGGATGGGATACATGGGATAAACATGGGATGGGATAAACATGGAATGGGATACATGGGATAAACATGGGATGGGATAAACATGGGATGGGATACATGGGATAAACATGGGATGGGATAAACATGGGATGGGATAAACATGGGATGGGATACATGGGATAAACATGGGATGGGATACATGGGATAAACATGGGATGGGATACATGGGCTAAACATGGGATGGGATACATGGGCTAAACATGGGATGGGATACATGGGATAAACATGGGATGGGATAAACATGGAATGGGATACATGGGATAAACATGGGATGGGATACATGGGATAAACATGGGATGGGATACATGGGATAAACATGGGGAACAGTAACTGATCCATAATTCAATCATGTTTGTTTTTTATAAATCCTAAACGTATTGATTTCACTTGTCCATGTCAGAATTTCCATCAGTTCAGGATATCCTCACATTCGATCAAATCTATAGAATGAACATGGCTCCATTACAACAAAGAAGCAGTGGTTATCATCAAAGCCCGTCTGTTGGTACATCTTGGTGACACCATTCCCAAGTAATTATTTCATAGACAGAAACATGAGGCTTATCATCCACATTGCTGGTGTAAAATGTTCACATGTTGATACTATTGACACGCCATACAGCAACAAGAGTTAAGGCTGAAATATTGTTCTAGTTATATAAAAATATAACTTAATATCAACCCAATGAATGACTGAGTCAGACAATATGACCTTTATTACCAGCCATGGTTTCTAATTGTGTGGGAGGAATGAGAAGCTCATGAGCAGTGTTAAATATGTCTTTAGCAAATATGAGTATTCACAGAGTTGGCCTAACGAGACATTTGACAGCGATGAGTAGGAGCGTATAATTAGATAAACAGTATTTAATTCAATTCATATTTAATCTATTCATTTTATGAAGCAACAAAAGAAAATCGAGCCCATTACAAAATTGTGAAAAAGCCAATGCTAAGTGTTTGTTTGAAAAAGACGACAGAGACCATTACATTTTCACAAAATTTATTAGAAGAATAGGTGATTTTGAAAAGTGATTATTTCGTCCAGTGAATTTGACCTGTTACATTGATAGAACTAATCTCTTTTTCAAAATGGCATTTTTTTCCTTACAGGATACATTGAGTAAATTCTTACACAAAGACAATCATTGGTGCCCCAGGTTCAATGCAACATAAACAAAATGGAGATCATATCAACCACTTCAGTTCAAAGATTATAAAAGGGGCATATAAGAAGCAGTCATATTTTATGAGTAAAGTTGTCAAATCAAAATTGCATTAAAAAAAATGAAAATTTACCAGTGCAACCAAAATAACTTCGTGATCATTAAGTTCTCTACTACAAAGACACTTGACCATAGCCAAGTTCTAATACAGTACCCCCCCAAAAAACATGCATAAATAAATTACAGTAGAAGAAACAAAGTCTGCCAAACTGTGCAAATGGCAATTATTGAAATGAGGTCCAGTTAGGTTTGTGTGTACCTGTTATCTGAGCATCTGAATACATTAACCATTGAGACTAATGAATCCGAGGCATTTATATGAAACCGAATTGCTTATAGCCCACTTAAGCTGGAAATATAACGTAGGAAATATTTTTTATTAAATTCTTTTGAAAAGCCTCAGTGCTTTATGTTTGAAGTGTATTGTTCCAAGCATTGCAATTCAACACAATTAGTCCACAGTATAGGGTTGAAAAGAGCCGCTTTCAACTGTTTTAAAAGGAATAACTTGCTATGACAGACTCCATATAGAACAGTCTTAATCTACAAGCCGTAGAGCTGTTAAACCAAAAATAAGCAGCAACATGTAGACGACCAAAACAAGCTCTAAATCCAGTGGGTTTAGAGAGAGGGAATAGGAAGGACTGCTCAAAGAGAACAACTAAATAAATCTTCCCAACAAAAGGAATCGCAAGTCAGAATCTCTTCATCTGTTCAATCCATACATATACGGAAAGACCACTTTTTAATATATTTTTTTTTACGATACCTTGCACTCAGAAGGTTCAACTAACGAGGTGTCCAGCTACATCAGTTTATAATTAGGCCTACCAAAATGCACAGATTCTTTTTCTTCAGGACTCACATTGTCCACAGATGCTCAGAGAGTAGGTTCCAATGTATTCTGTTAAACAGTAGTTCATTATCAACAGAGTGTGATAACTATGGTGTCTGAGGCACTGTGAGCAGGAGAGATTCATGCAGCTTAACTGTTTGGCGTCTTACCTGAACGGAGTTTACATTGACATTCATTGTGTTTTTAAAAATAACGAAGCAATAAACAACGCAGAGATTCAATTGGATGTTTTTTTTTGGCTCAATTGCAGGATCAGCTTCAGTCAAAGAAACCCCCCCCCAAAAAAATCCACATGCAACTAAAAAGCTCAACTGAAACAGACACTGTTTAGCCTAAATTAGTATCTGCCCCATTTTTTGGTGATTGTTGTATTTTTTCAGACAGGACTTTAAGTTGCTGCTATGTTAAAATGTGTAGACAGTACCTGAAGGAGTGAGGGGTGTGTTTTGTCCCTGAGGGCTTCTATGTCTCGCTCTCTCCACTTTTCTTTCAACATTGTAAGTTAAGATCTGACCACAATAATCTGAATATGTGTACATGACAAGTAACACGTTTGTGTTTTCTCAACAAAAAGGAGTGGACGGGGGAGACTAGCAGAAATAGAGCAAGAGACAACAGCAGCAAGAATAACAGAAGGGAAAGAAACAAACGCATACAAAAAAAGATGGAAATGCACCCCCCCCCTTTTTTTTTACCTTATAATACATAGAGGGAGTAAAATTAATTTAGCAAACATTAAGAACACATGGTATGTATGAGTTAATTACACACATCTTAAGTAGGTCATTGTATAGATCATGGCCGGTTGACTAAGAATTCAAGTCTCAAAGGTTGTCTGTGACAATAATTTGCCTTGCATACACCAGTGTTTTCAACCAATCCTTCACCTACAGGATCAAACCAATTCCACTTCACATATCCAACAACAGTGCCTTGAATCCACACCGCCAATAATTCAAAATCTCATTCCTTCACACATTGCCCAAAATATAAAAGGTATTTTAAAGTAAAAAATGTAAAAGGTATATTGAAGTTAATCTGGATCTGTGATAACAGCTAAATATAACTATGTATCAATAAGTAACACACACACACACACACAAGTACGTTCAAAAGTTTGGGGCCACTTAGACAATTCCTTGTTATTGAAAAGAAAAGCAAATGTTTTGTCCATTAAAATATCATCAAATCGATAAGAAATACAGTGTAGACATTGTTAATGTTGTAAATGACTACTGTAACTGGAAACGGCAGATTTTTTATGGAATATCTACAGTGCCTTGCAAAAGCATTCATCCCCCTTGGCATTGTTCCTATTTTGTTCCATTACAACCTGTAATTTAAATTGATTTTTATTTGGATTTCATGTAATGGACATACACAAAATAGTCCAAATTGGTAAAAAAAAAAAAAAAAAGTTTCAAAAAATTCTAAATAACGAAAAAGTGGTGCATGCATATGTATTCACCCCCTTTGCTATGAAGCCCCTAAATAAGATCTGGTGCAAACAATTACCTTCAGAAGTCACATAGTTAAATAAAGTCCACCTGTGTGCAATCTAAGTGTCACATGATCTCAGTGTATATATACACACCTGTTCTGAAAGGCCCCAGAGTCTGCAACACCACTAAGCAAGCGACACCATGAAGACCAAGGAGCTCTCCAAACAGGTCAGGGACAAAGTTGTGGAGAAGTACTAATCAGGATAGGGTTATAAAAAAATATCAGAAACTTTGAACATCCCACGAAGCACCATTAAATCCATTATTTAATAGATGGAAAGAATATGGCACCACAACAAACCTGCCAAGAGAGGGCCGCCCACCAAAACTCACAAACCAGACAAGGAGGGCATTAATCAGAGGCAACAAAGAGATCAAAGAGAACCCTGAAGGCATGTGGGAGACTCCCCAAACATATGAAAGAAAGTACACTGGTCAGATGAGACAAACATTGAGCTTTTTGGCCATCAAGGAAAATGCTTTGTCTGGCGCAAGCCCAACACCTCATCACACGAGAACACCATCCCCACAGTAAAGTATGGTGGTGGCAGCATCATGCTGTCCCATGTTTTTCCATCGGCAGAGACTGGGAAACTGGTCAGAATTGAAGGAATGATGGATGGCGCTAAATACAGGGAAATTCTTGAGGGAAACCTGTTTCAGTCTTCCAGAGATTTGAGACTGGGACGGAGGTTCACCTTCCAGCAGGACAATGACCCTAAGCATACTGCTAATACAACACTTGGGTGGTTTAAGGGGAAACATATAAATGTCTTGGAATGGCCTAGTCAAAGCCCATACCTCAATCCAATTGAGAATCTGTGCTATGACTTAAAGATTGTTGTACACCAGCGGAACCCATCCAACCTGAAGGAGCTGGAGAAAATTTGCCTTTAAGAATGGGCAAAAATCCCAGTGGCTAGATGTGCCAAGCTTATAGAGACATACCCCAAGAGACTTGCAGCTGTAATTGCTGCAAAAGGTGTCTCTAGAAAGTATTGACTTTGGGGGGGGGGGGGGGGGGGTTGAATAGTTATGCACGCTCAAGTTGTTTGTCTTATTTCTTGTTTGTTTCACAATAAAAAATATTTTTCATATTCAAAGTGGTAGGCATGTTGTGTAAATCAAATGATACAAACCCCCCCCAAAAAATCTATTTTAATTCCAGGTTGTAAGGCAGCAAAACAGGAAAAATGCCACGGGGGTATTTACGCAAGCCACTGTACATAAGTGTACAGAAGCCCATTATCAGCAACCATCACTCCTGTGTTCCAATGGCACATTGTGTTAGCTTTTTAAAATGATAAACTTGGATTAGCTAACACAACGTGGCATTGGAAAACAGGAGTGATGATTGGTAATAATGGGCCTCTGAAAGCCTATGTAGTTATTCCATTTTTAAAAATCTACTGTTTCCAGCTAAAATAGTAATTTACAACATCTACACTGTATTTCTGATCAATTTGACGTTATTTTAAATGATCAAAAAGTCATTTTCTTTAAAAAATAAGGACATTTCTAAGTGACCCCAAACTTTTGAACAGTAGTGTATATATGAGGAGGTTTTAATATACAGTGCATTCTGAAAATATTCAGACCAGTTTCCTTTTTCCACATTACAGCCTTATTCCAAAATGTCTTAAATCTACACACAATAACCCATAATGACAAAGCGAAAGTTTTTAGAATTGTTTGCAAATTTAAAAATAAAAAACAGAAATACCTTATTTATATAAGAATTCAGACCCTTTGCTATGGAACTTGAAATTGAGCATCCTTGAGATGTTTCTAGAACTTGGGAGTCCACCATAAATCATGTCCAAATTCAATTGACTGGACATGATTTATAAAAAGGCACACACCTGTATATATGAAGTCCCACAGTTGACAGTGCATGTCAGAGCAAAAACCAAGCCATGAGGTCGAGGGAACTGTCCGTAGAGCTCAGAGACAGGATTGTGTCTTAACACAAATCTGGGGAAGGGGACCAAAAAATTCTGCAGCATTGATGGTCCCCAAGAACACAGTGGCATACATCAATCTTATGTAGAATAAGTTAAGAACAACCAATACTCTTCCTAGATCTTGCCACCCAGCCAAACTGAGCAATTGGGGGAGAAGGGCCTTGGTCAGGGAGGTGACCAAGAACCCGATGGTCACTCTGACAGAGCTCCAGAGTAACTCTGTGGAGATGGGAGAACCTTCCGGAAGGACAACCATCTCTGCAGCACTCCAGCAATCAGGCCTTTATGTAGTGGCCAGACAGAAGCCACTCCTCAGATTAAAAAGGCAAGACAGGCGGCTTGGAGTTTACCAAAAGGCACCTAAAATACTCTGACCATGAGAAACAAGAATCTCTGGTCTGATGAATACCAAGATTGAGCTCATTTGCCTGAATGCCAAGCGACACGTCTGGAGGAAACCTGGCACCACCCCAATGGTGAAGCATGGTGGTGGCAGCATCATGTTGTGGGGAGGTTTTCAGCGGCAGGGACTGGGAGACTAGTCAGTATCGAGGGAAAGATGAACGGAGCGAAGTACAGAGATCCTTGATGAAAACCTGCTCCAGAGCGCTCAGGACCTCAGACTGGGGCGAAGATACAAATTGTATTTGTCACATGCACCGAATACAACCTTACAAGCCCTTAACATTGCAGTTCAAGAAATCGAGTTAAGAAAATAAAAAAGACAAAATAAAATAACAAGAAAATTACATAACAATAATGAGGCTATATACAGGGGGTACCGGTACAGAGTCAATGTGGAGGCTATATACAGGGGGTACCAGTACAGAGTCAATGTGGAGGCTATATACAGGGGGTACCAGTACAGAGTCAATGTGGAGGCTATATACAGGGGGTACCGGTACAGAGTCAATGTGCGGGGGTGCAGGTTATTCGAGGTAATTTGTTAAGTGACTATGCAGAGATAATAGCGAGTAGCAGCAGTGTAAAAACAAAGGGGGGGGGGGTAGAAGCTGTTAAGGAGCCTATTGGACCTAAACCTTCTGGTCCTAGACTTGGTGCTCCGGTACCGCATGCTGTGCGGTAGCAGACAGAACGGTCTATGGACTTAGGTGACTGGAGTCTGACAATTTTTGGGGTCTTTATCGGACACTGCCTTGTATAGGTCCTGGATGTCAGGAAGCTTGGCCCCAGTGATGTGCTGGGCCGTACGCACTACCCTCTGTAGTTCCTTACGGTCAGATGCCGAGCTGTTGCCATACCAGGCGGTGAGGCAACCAGTCAGGATGCTCTCAATGGTGCATTTGTAGAACCTTTTGAGGATCTGGGGACCCATGCCAAATCTTTTCAGTTTCCTGAGAGAGAAAAGGTGTTGTCATGCCCCCTTCACAACTGTCTTGGTGTGTCTGGACCATGATAGATTGTTGATCCGCTTCACTTCAGCCCAGTTTGTTAATTGGGGCCTGTTCGGCCCTCATTTTCCTATAGTCCAGAATCAGCTCCTTTGTCTTGCTCACATTGAGGGAGAGATTGTTGTCCTGGCACAACACTGCAAGTCTCTGACCTCGTCCCTATAGGCGGTCTCATCGTTGTTGATTATCAGGCCTACCACTGTTGTGTCGTCACCAACTTGATGATGTTGGAGTCGTGTTTGGCCACGCAGTCGTGGGTGAACAGGGAGAACGGGAGGGGACTAAGCACAAACGCCTGAGGGGTTTGAGGATAGGCATGGCAGATGTGTTGCCTACCCTTACCACCTGGGGGTGGCCCATCATGAAGTCCAGGATCCAGTTGCAGAGGGAAGTGTTCAGTCCCATGGTCCTTAGCTTAGTGATGAGCTTTGTGGATATTATGGTGTTGAACGCTGAGCTGTAGTCATGGAACAGCATTCTCACATAGGTGTTCCTTTTGTCCAGGTAGGAAAGGGCAGTGTGGAGTGCGATAGAGATTGCATCATTTGTGGATCTGTTGGGGCGGTATGCAAATTGGAGTGGGTCTAGGATTGCAATGGGCAGTAATCATTTAGGCAGGTTAGCTTCGCTTTCTTGGGCACAGGGACTATGGTGGTCCGTTTGAAACATGTAGGTATTACCAGTGGTGAAAAAAGTACCCAATTGTCATACTTGAGTAAAAGTAAAGACACCTTAATAGAAAGTTACTCAAGTAAAAGTCACCCAGTAAAAGTCTAAAAGTATTTGGTTTTAAATATACTTAAGCAATTTGACCTTTTTTGTAGTTAACTATACTTAAGTATCAAAAGTAAAAGTATAAATCATTTCAAATTCTTATATATTAAGCAAAGCAAACACCATTTTCTTCTTTTTAAATTTACAAATAGCCAGAGGTACACTCCAACATGATTTACAAATGATGCATTAGTATTTAGTGAGTCTGCCAGATCAGAGGCAGTAGGGATGACCACGTGTTCTCTTGATAAGTGCGTGAATTGGACCATTTTCCTGTCCTGCTAAGCATTCAACATGTAACAAGTATTTTGGGCATCAGGAAAAATGTATGGAGTAAAAAGGAATGTAGTGAAGTAAAAGTTAAAATATAAAATAGAGTACATATACTTTAAAGTACTCCATTGGTTATTACAGACTTGGTCAGGTAGAGGTTGAAAATGTCAGTGAAGACACTTCCCAGTTGGTCCGTGCATGCTTTGAGTACACGTGCTGGTAAACCATCTGGCCCCGCAGCTTTGTGAATGTTGACCAGTTTAAAAGGTCTTACTCACGTTGGCTACGAAGAGCGTGATCACACAGTTGTCCGGAACAGCTGGAACTCTCAAGCATTCTTCAGTGTAGCTTGCCTCGAAGCGAGCATAAAATGTATCTAGTTCATCTGGTAGAATCGAGTCACTGGGCAGCTCATGGCTGGCTTTCCCTTTGTAGTCCGTAATAATTTTCAAGCACTGCCACATCCGACAAGCATCTGAGCCAGTGTAGTAAGATTCAATCTTAGTCCTGTATTGACGCTTTGCTTGTTTGGTGGTCTGTCTGCGGTCATAGCGGGATTTCTTAGAAGCGTACGGACTGGAAAGCAGCAGCAGCTCTAGTCTTTAGCTCGATGCGGATGTTGCCATTAATCCATGGCTTCTGGTTGGGATATGCATGTATGGTCACTGTGGGGATGACGTCGTTGATGCGCTTATTGATGAAGCCGGTGGCTGATGTGGTAACTCCTCAATGCAATTGGCTGAATCCCGGAACATATTCCAGTCTGTGCTAGCAAAACAGTCCTGTAGCGTAGCATCCGTGTCATCTGACCACTTCCATATTGAGCGTGTCACTGGTAAAATCGTAGATGGTCCAGTTTGTTTTCCAATGATTGCACGGTGGCCAATAATACAGAGGGTAGTGGTGGTTTATCTACTCGTCGGCAAATTCTTACAAGGCACCCCGCCCTCCTCCCCCCCCTTTTCTCAGTTTTTCCCCCCCACGCGGATGATGGGGATTTGGGCCATGTCTTGACAAAGCAGTATATGCTTCGCGTCGGACTCATTAAAGAAAAATAATTGTCATCCAGTTTGAGGTGAGTAAGCGCTGTTCTGATGTCCAGAAGCTCTTTTCGGTCATAAGAGACGTTAGCAGCAACATTATGTACAAATTGAGTTACAATATTATTATTTATTTTTTTAAATAGCACAGTTGGTTAGGAGCCTGTAAAATGGCAGCCATACCCTCCGGCGCCATTATCAACCTTCCAACAGGACAACGACCCTAAGCACACAGCCAAGACAATGGAGAAGTGGCTTCGGGACAAGTCTCTGAATGTCCTTGAGTGGGCCCAGCCAGAGCCCAGACTTGAACCCGATCGAACATCTCTGTAGAGACCTGAAAATAGCTGTGCAGTGACACTCCCCATCCAACCTGACAGAGCATGAGAGGATCTGCAGAGAGGAATGAGAGCGTCATACCAAAGACTTGAGGCTGTAATCGCTGCCAAAGGTGCTTCAACAAAGTACTGATTAAATGGTCTAAATACTTATGTAAATGTGATATTTCAGGTGTTTTTTTTTATACATTTGCAAAAATGTCTAAAAACCTGTTTTTGCTTTTCATTATGGGGTATTGTCTGCAGATTGGAGGGGGAAAAAACTATTGAATCCATTTTAGAATAAGGCTGTAACATAACAAAATGTGGAAAAAGTCAAGGGTTCTGAAAAGTTTCTGAATGCATCTGTAAAATCTGTCTCTGTGTATAGTTTGGTATAATTAGTGTTAAGACTATTTATATAAATACTGCAGGAGTCAAAGGACTACAACTATCATGTCAAGAAACATCTTCATCTCATTGACCTGAAGGGTGTGCAAGCTTCTGAAAAGCTTCTCATCGCGGCATTAGAGTGTGAAGGGTCAAATTACATTTGATTAATTGGGAAGAACGCCTACAAGCTATTCAATCAAAAACACATTAGTAGAAACACTGACAAAAACCAACAACCAAAGATCGAAAAACATTAACACCCTCACCTTTAAAATATGAGTCAATTAGGGTGCATTTCACTTTTACAGAACCTTGAAGTATTTCCAAAAAGTGTACCAACCCAGTCCTTCAATTTTCAGTAGTGTTGTATAAGAGAAGTCTCATCCAAGAAAATATTTGCTTATGTCAACCTTTGCCAAGTGGTATTCACATCTCCATACATAAATGATTTTGTAGCTTAATTAACCTGATGGGCCATGGACAGCAAATCGCAAAACAGAAAAAAAGATTACGGCATACATCTAAAGCAGCGGGTCAACAAACAGCTAGCAGAGTTCAACACATCCTGCAAAAAAAGCTTTGGCCCATATCCTTCGCTTGTGTTTATGGGAAATTGCTACATACTGCCTCAAGAAGTTAGATTTATTTGATGCAGGTTCAGTCCTTTTCTAGAGATGAGGTAGCAGAAACCAACAGATTTGCTTCTGTAGATTTTTGTAATTTTAACATTAAAACAGGTTCCACAAGGCTTGTGTTAACACGGAAACTGGTTGTCTATTGTGCAAGAATGGACCGCATGCAAAACACTAATAAAAAACAAAACCTTAAATTTCTCTCCAAATAGTCTAATCGTTTCTCAGTATCCGGATTTATAATGGCAATTTCATGGCAGCGACTACTTATGAGCAAGGCTCCGTGATTTTCATGGTAACACAGAAGAGCCTTGCAACTGTTTAATTTGATTAAAGTAACTCACTTTGATTTGTTTACCTTTTTGTTGTCAATCCCATCGAATCCACTAATAAAACGGACTCATCCTCAAAACAAAGATGTAATCTTGTTTAGTTTCCGATGACCAATTACAATGAAATTAAATCATAACCAAAATCTATTGCAACTACTGTGAAGAATATGTCTCGACTCGAGGGTTATCACAGTTGGTTTGCAAGTTCATCAAAAGATTTATACATATACAGTACCAGTCAAAAAAGTTGACACCTCACTCAAGGGTTTTTCTTTATTTTTTACTATCATCTAAATTGTAGAATAATAGCAAAGACATCAAAACCCACATGGAATCATGTAGTAAAAAAAGAAAAAAAGGTGTTAAATCAAAATATATTTTCTATATTTGAGATTCTTCAAAGAAGCAAACCTTTGCCTTGACGACAGCTTGCACACTTTGCATTCTCTCAACAAGCTTCATGTGGAATGCTTTTCCAAAAAGTCTTGAAGGAGTTGTCATGTATGCTGAACACTTGTTGGCTAGTTTTCCTTCACTCTGTGTTCCAACTAATCCCAAACCATCTCAAATTGGGTTGAGGTCAGGTGATTGTGGAGGCCAAATAGCCCTTGGGCATCAGCCCTTACACAGCCTGGAGGTGTTTTGGGTCATTGTCCTGCTGAAAAGCAGATGGGATGGCGTATCACTGCAGAATGCTATGGTAGCCATGCTGTTTAAGTGTGCCTTGAATTCTAAATAAATCAGACAGTGTCACCAGCAAAGCACCCCCACACCATCACACCTCCTCCTCCATGATTCACGGTGGGAACCACGCATGCTGAGATCATTCGTTCACCTACACCGCGTCTCACGAAGACACGGCAGTTGGAACCAAAAATCTCAAATTTGGACTCAGACCAAAGGCGGATTTCCACCGGTCTAATGTCCATTGCTTGTGTTTCTTGGCCCAAGCAAGTCTCCTCTTCTTATTGGTGTCCTTTAGTAGTGCTTTCTTTGCAGTAATTTGACCATGAAGGCCTGATTCACGCAGTCTCCACTGTATAGTTGATGTTGAGATGTGTCTGTTAAGTGAACTCAGATGCATTTATTTGGGCTGCAATTTCTGAGGCTGGTAACTCTAATAAACGTATCCTCTGCGGCAGAGAAATTCTTGAAATTTTCCAGATTGAATGGCCTTCATGTCTTAAAGTAATGATGGACTGTCATTTCTCTTTGCTTATTTGAGCTGTTCTTGCAATAATATGGACTTGGTCTTTTACCAAATAGGGCTATCTTCTATATACCACCCCTACCTTGTCACAACACAAATAATTGAACCAAACGCATTAAGAAATTCCACAAATTAACTTTTAAAAAGGCACACCTGTTAATTGAAATGCATTCCAGGTGACTACCTCCTGAAGCTGGTTGAGAGAATGCCAAACGTTTGCAAAGGTATCATCAAGGCAAAGGGTGGCTACTTTGAAGAATCAAATATAAAATAGCTTTCTTGGTTACTGCATTTTTTGATGTGTTATTTCATAGTTGAGGTCTTCACTATTATTTTACAATGTAGAGAATAGTAAAAATAAAGAAAAGCCCTTGAATGAGTAGGTGTGTACAAGCTTTTGACTGGTATACATTGCACATTTAAAAAGTTACAGTAGATTTACAGTAGATTCATACTAATTAGTTAACTATATTTATTTTCACTATACTTATATACACCTGAAAGACTAAAGGAAATGTCAGAGATTCTGAAATGTAATGTTGTCCCCCCAAAAAAAAAAACCTGAAAGGAGACAGTAGGACCAGCCTTGCTTAAGGAAAGCTCTTGTTTTTTGCATTTCATGTGATATCAGTTCAGTTTCAACAATTATCTAAGAGTTTGTAGTAGCTGTGTGTTCACGGTGGGCCAAAATCAAACTTTCAACTCAAATGTTTGTCTAAATATTTAAATTACATCTAGATTTACATGAGTCTCAAAAATGATGCATAAGAACTTACTGGGTGAAGAGTAAGAAATAAACATCTTACAGTCTTGTTAACTATAAAGATTTCCCTAGAACTGTAGTAATACAAGCTGTCTGATGACTGTATTAAAACCAGCACTGTAATAGAAACCTTATACAAGGACAATTGGGGCTTGATCTAGTATTCTGAATTGTCCTGAGGTATAACTGTTGATAGGGTAAGTAGTACTCACAGTAGTTTTGCCAAATTCACAGCGGGACGCCATGTTGCTGCTTCCGAGCGTTCTAGTCACGATGAGTATTTGGATTCTAGTTCTGATTGTAGAATTAGATAAGTAAACATTGTGTACAATTCTGAGATTTCCATAAATTGTTATTGGTCGGTATCACCAAGGAGGAGCAAATACGGCATCCATTGAATTATATGATGTTCTCTAAAAACGTCATGTTAAAACTGCAATGGGCAAAGTATCTATGCTTCAGCATATTCTACACTTCTCCAAAGAATTTCCTTAGTGCTATGCACCACATGGCGAAACCTTTGTTGAGACTCAATTTACTACACCTTAAAGCTGCAATCTAACACGTGAATAAAACCAATCTTTAAATACATAGTTAAGATTTCTTTTAAATGTTTTAAGAACAAACATTTCCACCTGTCCCTTGTCCTTGCCTTCTTCTGTTAGGCAGGGACAGTCATCCCTAGAGGTAACGAAACTACCCGACTTCACACCTGAAGTTTGTTGTGCTAACTGCAGCACAGATTTAAAAGTCCAGGAGGCTCAAACTGGTAAACAAATGCTCGGTTAAGGTAAGTTGTGAGAACACCTGATAAGAGTCGGGTGCATATATTTATCAGTCAATGGTAAGACATCCCAGAAGTGTCTGTTCGCAGACTAAAAAATGAGATTTACCCTTTTTCAGATGATTCTGAGTAAGATACAAGAGGCATGGAAATAAGTAGGAGATATACATCTGAGTGAGGTATGTTTGTGTATAGATATCTAACATAGTATATACATTTCTGATAAAGATAGAAATATACACATTCACACAAGTACTGCAGCCCCACACAAACATTATCCTGAGTTGTGGTGAAGGCTACGGGTGAACACAGGTAAAGAAATGTCCCAGTCACACTACACAGCGGATAGCGACATATCTGAGTGGTTGTAAATCTGGCGTGCTTTTGGAGAGTATAAATGGTTAGCTTGTGTCACAAAAACAATGTGCAGGCTTCAATGAGGCAGAAGTGTGTTGTTGTGATTCTGGATGGCCAGACTGCTAGCAACAATGACAAGAAAGTGCCACATGGGGAATTGTGGGTGGCGTGTTTTAGCTAGTTTGATCTCTTTGAAACAATGTCTCGTTTTGAGGTGTTTTGGCTGATGTCACATCTATGCTAATATAGCCAAAATTCACTAGCTAACCAACAACTGACATGTATTTCAGAGAAAAGTGCTCATTGTGCAAATGTACGTTTCAATACACATTTGAGACAAAATATAGTTTACGTGTCAACAATCTAGGCCAAACCAGTTTCTCCATAGTGATTTTGTAGCTAAACAACCAACACGTCCATAGCTGAGGTTTGGTTGGTAACTGAGGAGGAGGTGAAATTGCAGACAGGGGAATCTGTTCTCCCAACAAACAAAAACATACAACCTCACATTGAGATTTTCAGTAGTATTCAATGGTTGCGTGCATCTTTGCAACCACATATTCTTTCTGCTGTAGTTTGGTCTATTCGATCTCAGGTGTGCATTTGCTGAACAGTGACAGGGAAAGAGATTGTCAACCAGTGTTTGACTTTAAGCTCACAAAGTAAAATAAACATTATAAACCCCCATTTAGGTGATCAAATATGAATAGAGTTTCAAATACAAATAAGCCTTGATTGTACATGTCGAGGGCTGAGCATGCGTCATCTTTATGACCCAAACAAAGAAATGAGGTTGGTGTATCCAACCCAAATGTCTCCAACCTTGGTGCTACAAGGTCTGCAGGCTTTTTCAGCTGGCCTCCAATAAGACCATACATTTCCTGTAGTTCTACAGGACCTGGGTTGGAGACCGTTGGTTCAACCCGAAGTGCTGTAATAACTAGAGTACTCCTAGAGGACAGTAAGGGGCGCCACTGATCAATATAAAACTCTGTGCAGACAATTGGGCTTGGTCCAATTGCAATTTTGCCAACACATCACACATTATATTAGTCAATTAGTAAAAATATTAGATTATGTTAGCACCGTATCTAAAGCATTTTCAGGATGAACCATTAAAATATTGTATGATATCCTTATACAGTACAAACAAGCTTTACAAAACACTCCCAAAACATATTTCAATATGGAGTGTTTCAACAATGTCTAGGACAACGTCGAGGGGCAATCTAAAAGAGTGCAGAGACAATTTAGTGTTTGATTGATTTAGACAACAGCTACTTATAGTAGGCTTTAAAACAATTAAACCGCTCAGATGAATAGGTCAGATTGATTCACGGGGTTGATCACAGTAAGTAGAAGTGCATTTGGAATAAATCAACATACCTAACTGATCAATTGTGTACTAGCTATATAGACTCCACAGGTGGTTGGTGGCACCCTAATTGGGGAGGACAGGCTTGTGGTAATGGCTGGAGCGGAATGGTGTTAAACACATGGATTGATGCCATTTCATTTGCTCTGTTCCAAACATTATTATGAGCCATCCTCCCCTCAGCAGCCTCCCCTGAAAGACTCCTCTGTCATTGCCACTGCCTGGCAAATGCAAACGATTACCTGGTCTGGGATAAAACATCACATATCATCAAGTACTGAATCTCTTTCAGTCGTGACTTTACTCGTCTGGGGAGAGGCCTGTACTGAGCAGCTGCCTGCCATTCTCTCCGGATGCTGACACAGACTGGAGGTCCATGGTCGCATCCAGAGCTTCTTGGCTCTCTGGGGCCTCCGTATCCTCCGGTTCCTCCATGCGGCTCATCAGCTTCAGCTTCTTCTTGGGTGGATGTTTCAGGGTGCCAAGGCGCTCCTTGACTTTATACTCCAGAGTGCTGTGAGGGATCCCGTAGACAGTCTGAGCCTTGGACACGCTCATCTTCCCCCCCATCACCACTCCGATAGCCTCCTCTAGCAGCTCTGTGTTGTACTGACGGTATCGTCCCCTCTTTTTCCTCAGCTGCTTGTTGCTGAGGTCTGCCTCGGGGTCAGAGGTAGGATACTGCCCCCCAGAGGCAGGGCGGTCTGCATCGGATGAAGCCCAGTAGTCCCTCTCTCCTCCACTGCTTCCCCGGCGGCTGTGTTTGGGCAGGATGGACCTCTGCCTCTTCCCCAAGCTGTTCTCAAAGTGGTAGCTGGGGAGGCTGTAGGGATCAGAGCTCAGGGAGCCCAAGCAGAAGTCCACCCCCAGGCCTCCAAGGCCTCTCACCTGGGGGATTTTGAGGTCAACGGTCGGGGAGTGGGAAAGAGAGGGGCCCTGGTCTCTGGGGGCCTCCTGGATGATTGCCTTCCCACAGGAGGGCGACTTGGTGAAGAGCCCTGCGGCCTCCAGCAAGCTGGGTAGGTCTTTGAGGTGGTCCCCAGCTCTGCTGTTGGCCCGGAGCTTCAGGAGGGCTCCGGAGTGGATCTTGGAGGCCCAGGGCGGAGAGCCGTAACTGGAAAGGAGAGAGAGGTGGTCGAAGGGTCTGGACATCTGGTTCTGGTTGGGAGAAAACTCTGTTCTGGAATATAGGTTCACTTCCTGTTTGATGTGCAGGGCGTGACATAGAGGTGAGGGGGGCTTTACAGGGACAGAGTGGCTGAAATTCTCCCTCCTCCCATCCTGCAGGCTCCACATAGGCAGCCCGGCCTGTCCGTCAGCACTCAGGGAACGCCTGATTGGATGGAAGGAAATTGGGTGTAAGCAGAGCTTGCACAGTGCTTTATTGTTTCTCTCTCTAGGGGAGGATGGGTTGGGGGAGGGAAGATGAGGCCACTCCTTTATTGGTTGATCTTGCTTAGGTAACCTATTAGAAAATATATACTTCTGTGAGTGTGTGCTACTTTTAAGAACAAAAAAGGCTCACGGTTTGGGAATTTGTTTATTTTGGCTTCGCATTTTATTACAAATTATGCGTCAGTCAACATAACAATAAGAAAATTTTAAAAAGGATATGAAGGGGAAAGAAAATCAAAAGAAAATCAAAAGAAAAAGATGAAATCTAAAAAAAAGTTAGCTCTGTTCAGATAGGGCAGGAGGGTGAGGGAATGTTGGTCATTAGTCCTGTCCATATAGCTCAGGAGGGAGGGGGGAGGGCATGTTGGTCATTAGTCCTGTCCATATAGCTCAGGAGGGAGGGGGGAGGGAATGTTGGTCATTAGTCCTGTCCATATAGCTCAGGAGGGAGGGGGGAGGGAATGTTGGTCATTAGTCCTGTCCATATAGCTCAGGAGGGAGGGGGGAGGGCATGTTGGTCTTTTGTCCTGTCCATATAGCTCAGGAGGGGGGGGGGGGAGGGCATGTTGGTCATTAGTCCTGTCCATATAGCTCAGGGGGGAGGGGGGAGGGCATGTTGGTCATTAGTCCTGTCCATATAGCTCAGGAGGGAGGGGGGCATGTTGGTCATTAGTCCTGTCCATATAGCTCAGGGGGGAGGGGGGAGGGCATGTTGGTCATTAGTCCTGTCCATATAGCTCAGGGGGGAGGGGGGAGGGCATGTTGGTCATTAGTCCTGTCCATATAGCTCAGGAGGGAGGGGGGCATGTTGGTCATTAGTCCTGTCCATATAGCTCAGGAGGGAGGGAGGAGGGCATGTTGGTCATTAGTCCTGTCCATATAGCTCAGGAGGGAGGGAGGAGGGCATGTTGGTCATTAGTCCTGTCCATATAGCTCAGGAGGGAGGGGGGAGGGCATGTTGGTCATTAGTCCTGTCCATATAGCTCAGGAGGGAGGGGGGAGGGCATGTTGTCATTAGTCCTGTCCATATAGCTCAGGAGGGAGGGGGGAGGGCATGTTGGTCATTAGTCCTGTCCATATAGCTCAGGAGGGAGGGGGAGCATGTTGGTCATTATATCCTGTCCATATAGCTCAGGAGGGAGGGGGGAGGGCATTGTTGGTCATTAGTCCTGTCCATATAGCTCAGGAGGGAGGGGGGGAGGGCATGTTGGTCATTAGTCCTGTCCATATAGCTCAGGAGGGAGGGGGGAGGGCATGTTGGTCATTAGTCCTGTCCATCATAGCTCAGGAGGGAGGGGGGAGGGCATGTTGGTCATTAGTCCTGTCCATCTAGCTCAGGAGGGGGAGAGTGAGGGCATGTTGGGTCATTAGTCCTGTCCATATAGCTCAGGAGGGAGGGCATGTTGGTCATTAGTCCTGTCCATATAGCTCAGGAGGGAGGGGGCATGTTGGTCATTAGTCCTGTCCATATAGCTCAGGAGGGAGAGTGAGGGCATGTTGGTCATTAGTCCTGTCCATATAGCTCAGGAGGGAGAGTGAGGGCATGTTGGTCATTAGTCCTGTCCATATAGCTCAGGAGGGAGGGGGGAGGGCATGTTGGTCATTAGTCCTGTCCATATAGCTCAGGAGGGAGGGGGGCATGTTGGTCATTAGTCCTGTCCATATAGCTCAGGAGGGAGAGTGAGGGCATGTTGGTCATTAGTCCTGTCCATATAGCTCAGGAGGGAGGGGTGAGGGCATGTTGGTCATTAGTCCTGTCCATATAGCTCAGGAGGGAGGGGGGAGGGCATGTTGGTCATTAGTCCTGTCCATATAGCTCAGGAGGGAGGGGGGAGGGAATGTTGGTCATTAGTCCTGTCCATATAGCTCAGGAGGGAGGGGGGGGGATGTTGGTCATTAGTCCTGTCCATATAGCTCAGAGGGAGGGGGAGGGCATGTTGGTCTATTAGTCCTGTCCATATAGCTCAGAGGGAGGGGGGGAGGGCATGTTGGTCATTAGTCCTGTCCATATCTCAGGAGGGAGGGGGGAGGGCATGTTGGTCATTAGTCCTGTCCATATAGCTCAGAGGGAGGGGGGCATGTTGGTCATTAGTCCTGTCCATATAGTCTCGGAGGGAGGGGGGAGGGCATGTTGGTCTTAGTCCTGTCCATATAGCTCAGGAGGGAGGGGGGAGGTCAGTTTGTGGTCATTAGTCCTGTCCATATAGCTCAGGAGGGAGGGAGGAGGGCCATGTTGGTCATTAGTCCTGTCCATATAGCTCAGGAGGGAGGGGGGAGGGCATGTTGGTCATTAGTCCTGTCCATATAGCTCAGGAGGGAGTGGGGGAGGGCATGTTGGTCATTAGTCCTGTCCATATAGTCAGGAGGGAGGGGAGGGAGGCATGTTGGTCATTAGTCCTGTCCATATAGCTCAGGAGGGAGGGGGGGAGGCATGTTGGTCATTAGTCCTGTCCATATAGCTCAGGAGGGAGTGTTAGGGCATGTTGGTCATTAGTCCTGTCCATATAGCTCAGGAGGGAGGGGGGCCTGTTGGTCATTAGTCCTGTCCATATAGCTCAGGAGGGAGGGGGGCCTGTTGGTCATTAGTCCTGTCCATATAGCTCAGGAGGGAGGGGGGAGGGCATGTTGGTCATTAGTCCTGTCCATATAGCTCAGGAGGGAGGGGGGAGGGCATGTAGGTCATTAGTCCTGTCCATATAGCTCAGGAGGGAGGGAGGAGGGCATGTTGGTCATTAGTCCTGTCCATATAGCTCAGGAAGGGAGAGTTGAGGGCATGTTGGTCATTAGTCCTGTCCATATAGCTCAGGAGGGAGGGGGGAGGGCATGTTGGTCATTAGTCCTGTCCATATAGCTCAGGAGGGAGGGGGGGCATGTTGGTCATGAATCCTGTCCATATAGCTCAGGAGGGAGGGGGGGGCATGTTGGTCATTAGTCCTGTCCATATAGCTCAGGAGGGAGGGGGGAGGGCATGTTGGTCATTAGTCCTGTCATATAGCTCAGGAGGGAGGGGGGCATGTTTGGTCATTAGTCCTGTCCGTATAGCTCAGGAGGGAGAGTGAGGGCATGTTGGTCATTAGTCCTGTCCATATAGCTCAGGAGGGAGGGGGGGCATGTTGGTCATTAGTCCTGTCCATATAGCTCAGGGGGAGAGTGAGGGCATGTTGGTCATTAGTCCTGTCCATATAGCTCAGGAGGGAGGGGGGAGGGCATGTTGGTCATTAGTCCTGTCCATATAGCTCAGGAGGGGAGGGGGGAGGGCATGTTGGTCATTAGTCCTGTCCATATAGCTCAGGAGGGAGGGGGGAGGGCATGTTGGTCATTAGTCCTGTCCATATAGCTCAGGAGGGAGGGGGGCATGTTGGTCATGAATCCTGTCCATATAGCTCAGGAGGGAGGGGGGCATGTTGGTCATTAGTCCTGTCCATATAGCTCAGGAGGGAGGGGGGAGGGCATGTTGGTCATTAGTCCTGTCCATATAGCTCAGGAGGGAGGGGGGCATGTTGGTCATTAGTCCTGTCCATATAGCTCAGGAGGGAGATTGAGGGCATGTTGGTCATTAGTCCTGTCCATATAGCTCAGGACGAGGGGGGAGGGCATGTTGGTCATTAGTCCTGTCCATATAGCTCAGGAGGGAGGGGGGAGGGCATGTTGGTCATTAGTCCTGTCCATATAGCTCAGGAGGGAGGGGGGCATGTTGGTCATTAGTCCTGTCCGTATAGCTCAGGAGGGAGAGTGAGGGCATGTTGGTCATTAGTCCTGTCCATATAGCTCAGGAGGGAGGGGGGCATGTTGGTCATTAGTCCTGTCCATATAGCTCAGGGGGGAGAGTGAGGGCATGTTGGTCATTAGTCCTGTCCATATAGCTCAGGAGGGAGGGGGGAGGGCATGTTGGTCATTAGTCCTGTCCATATAGCTCAGGAGGGAGGGGGGAGGGCATATTGGTCATTAGTCCTGTCCATATAGCTCAGGAGGGAGGGGGGAGGGCATGTTGGTCATTAGTCCTGTCCATATAGCTCAGGAGGGAGGGGGGCATGTTGGTCATTAGTCCTGTCCATATAGCTCAGGAGGGAGGGGGGAGGGCATGTTGGTCATTAGTCCTGTCCATATAGCTCAGGAGGGAGGGGGGCATGTTGGTCATTAGTCCTGTCCATATAGCTCAGGAGGGAGATTGAGGGCATGTTGGTCATTAGTCCTGTCCATATAGCTCAGGACGAGGGGGGAGGGCATGTTGGTCATTAGTCCTGTCCATATAGCTCAGGAGGGAGGGCATGTTGGTCATTAGTCCTGTCCATATAGCTCAGGAGGGAGGGGGGAGGGAATGTTGGTCATTAGTCCTGTCCATATAGCTCAGGAGGGAGGGAGGAGGGCATGTTGGTCATTAGTCCTGTCCATATAGCTCAGGAGGGAGGGAGGAGGGCATGTTGGTCATTAGTCCTGTCCATATAGCTCAGGAGGGAGGGGGGAGGGCATGTTGGTCATTAGTCCTGTCCATATAGCTCAGGAGGGAGGGAGGAGGGCATGTTGGTCATTAGTCCTGTCCATATAGCTCAGGAGGGAGAGTGAGGGTATGTTGGTCATTAGTCCTGTCCATATAGCTCAGGAGGGAGAGTGAGGGCATGTTGGTCATTAGTCCTGTCCATATAGCTCAGGAGGGAGGGGGGAGGGCATGTTGGTCATTAGTCCTGTCCATATAGCTCAGGAGGGAGGGAGGAGGGCATGTTGGTCATTAGTCCTGTCCATATAGCTCAGGAGGGAGGGAGGAGGGCATGTTGGTCATTAGTCCTGTCCATATAGCTCAGGAGGGAGAGTGAGGGCATGTTGGTCATGAATCCTGTCCATATAGCTCAGGAGGGAGGGGGGCATGTTGGTCATTAGTCCTGTCCATATAGCTCAGGAGGGAGAGTGAGGGCATGTTGGTCATTAGTCCTGTCCATATAGCTCAGGAGGGAGAGTGAGGGTATGTTGGTCATGAATCCTGTCCATATAGCTCAGGAGGGAGGGGGGCATGTTGGTCATTAGTCCTGTCCATATAGCTCAGGAGGGAGAGTGAGGGCATGTTGGTCATTAGTCCTGTCCATATAGCTCAGGAGGGAGAGTGAGGGTATGTTGGTCATTAGTCCTGTCCATATAGCTCAGGAGGGAGGGAGGAGGGCATGTTGGTCATTAGTCCTGTCCATATAGCTCAGGAGGGAGGGAGGAGGGCATGTTGGTCATTAGTCCTGTCCATATAGCTCAGGAGGGAGAGTAAGGGTATGTTGGTCATTAGTCCTGTCCATATAGCTCAGGAGGGAGAGTGAGGGTATGTTGGTCATTAGTCCTGTCCATATAGCTCAGGAGGGAGGGGGAGGGCATGTTGGTCATTAGTCCTGTCCATATAGCTCAGGAGGGAGAGTGAGGGCATGTTGGTCATTAGTCCTGTCCATATAGCTCAGGAGGGAGGGGGGAGGGCATGTTGGTCATTAGTCCTGTCCATATAGCTCAGGAGGGAGGGGGGAGGGCATGTTGGTCATTAGTCCTGTCCATATAGCTCAGGAGGGAGAGTGAGGGCATGTTGGTCATTAGTCCTGTCCATATAGCTCAGGAGGGAGGGAGGAGGTAATGTTGGTCATTAGTCCTGTCCATATAGCTCAGGAGGGAGGGGGGAGGGCATGTTGGTCATTAGTCCTGTTCATATAGCTCAGCAGGGAGAGTGAGGGCATGTTGGTCATTAGTCCTGTCCATATAGCTCAGGAGGGGGGGAGGGCATGTTGGTCATTAGTCCTGTTCATATAGCTCAGCAGGAGAGTGAGGCATGTTGGTCATTAGTCCTGTCCATATAGCTCAGGAGGGAGGGGGGCATGTTGGTCATTAGTCCTGTCCATATAGCTCAGGAGGGAGAGTGAGGGCATGTTGGTCATTAGTCCTGTCCATATAGCTCAGGAGGGAGAGTGAGGGCATGTTGGTCATTAGTCCTGTCCATATAGCTCAGGAGGGAGAGTGAGGGCATGTTGGTCATTAGTCCTGTCCATATAGCTCAGGAGGGAGGGGGGCATGTTGGTCATTAGTCCTGTCCATATAGCTCAGGAGGGAGAGTGAGGGCATGTTGGTCATTAGTCCTGTCCATATAGCTCAGGAGGGAGAGTGAGGGCATGTTGGTCATTAGTCCTGTCCATATAGCTCAGGAGGGAGGGGGGAGGGCATGTTGGTCATTAGTCCTGTCCATATAGCTCAGGAGGGAGAGTGAGGGCATGTTGGTCATTAGTCCTGTCCATATAGCTCAGGAGGGAGGGAGGAGGTAATGTTGGTCATTAGTCCTGTCCATATAGCTCAGGAGGGAGGGGGGAGGGCATGTTGGTCATTAGTCCTGTTCATATAGCTCAGGAGGGAGGGGGGAGGGCATGTTGGTCATTAGTCCTGTTCATATAGCTCAGGAGGGAGGGGGGAGGGCATGTTGGTCATTAGTCCTGTCCATATAGCTCAGGAGGGAGGGGGAGGGCATGTTGGTCATTAGTCCTGTCCATACAGCACAGGAGGGAAGGGGAGGGCATGTTGGTCATTAGTCCTGTCCATATAGCTCAGGAGGGAGAGTGAGGGCATGTTGGTCATTAGTCCTGTCCATATAGCTCAGGAGGGAGGGGGGAGGGCATGTTGGTCATTAGTCCTGTCCATATAGCTCAGGAGGGAGAGTGAGGGCATGTTGGTCATTAGTCCTGTCCATATAGCTCAGGACGAGGGGGGAGGGCATGTTGGTCATTAGTCCTGTCCATATAGCTCAGGAGGGAGGGAGGAGGGCATGTTGGTCATTAGTCCTGTCCATATAGCTCAGGAGGGAGAGTGAGGGCATGTTGGTCATTAGTCCTGTCCATATAGCTCAGGAGGGAGGGGGGGGGGCATGTTGGTCATTAGTCCTGCCCATATAGCTCAGGAGGGAGGAGGGCATGTTGGTCATTAGTCCTGTCCATATAGCTCAGGAGGGAGGGGGGAGGGCATGTTGGTCATTAGTCCTGTCCATATAGCTCAGGAGGGAGAGTGAGGGCATGTTGGTCATTGCAGCAAGGCAGTCTGGCATTTACTAACAGAGCAGGACACGATGACCGTGTTGCCAAATGACTAATGCTAAGTGTAGCGATAGCCCTTAGCGAGTGACGTTACCACTGAACAAGCACAGCAATAAAAGAGTAAGCCATCAGTATGGGATGTTATAGGGCTACTTACTGTACATAAACACTCACAATATCAACCTGAGAAATACTGTTACTAAGAAAAACATGTGAAATACTTGTCTGCCAGGTCAGCACTCAAGGCACACACACTATGCGTGACAGAACATAGCAAATCATCAGGTCTTATTGAGTGAACATGATTACATTAAATTGACGGGTGAATAATTGATTTGTGATGAGGAAATAATGACGGACACAGAGGCAAATAAAATAAGCATGTGCTTTACTGTTGCTATTGCACTAGCAGGCATAAACCAATGTATTATGACTTTACAGACGTCTGTTTTTTTGCACTTCTAAATATTCCCTCCACCTTCAATCAGTTCTCCATCTGACCTCAGCTTTGAAATATCATTAGAGAGAGAAGAGAGGAGAAGAGGGGAAGAGGGGAAGAGGAGAGAGAGAGAGATTGGTAGATATATGGACCTATATGAACTCCCCCGCACTCTCCCTTCACTCACTCACTCCCCCGCACTCTCCCTTCACTCACTCACTCCCCCGCACTCTCCCTTCACTCACTCACTCGCACTCTCCCTTCACTCACTCACTCCCCCATCACTCACTCCCCCATCACTCACCCCCCCCTCTTCCTTCACTCACCCCCCCCCCCCCCCTCTTCCCCCGTCGCTTCCTTCACCCCCCTCCCTTCCTTCACCCCCTCCCTTCCTTCCTTCCCTCCCTCCCTTCCTTCCCTCCCTCCCTTCCCCTTCCCTTCCTTCCCCTTCCCTTCCTTCCCCTTCCTTCCCCTTCCTTCCCCTTCCTTCCCTCTCACCCCCTTCCTTCCCTCTCACCCCCTTCCTTCCCTCTCACCCCCTTCCTTCCCTCTCACCCCCTTCCTTCCCTCTCACCCCCTTCCTTCCCTCCCTCCCTCCCTCTAAAGAGAGTGCAGCTAGAGAGTGGAGAAACTGGAGCTTAATGAATCCAAATTAAAAATTAATGACGCTGTGTTTCATTTCAAATGCACTAACATCCATACCGCGGTGTGATGATATGAGGCATTGCCCTAGCGCAAAACACAAGAGTTCACTGGATTAAAGATTTTAAATGATTTTTGACCTTGAAATGAAGGTCAATGTAAACCATTGAACACCATGCTGTGTAATTAGTAGAACGGGAAGCTCTACTTGTTTGGGGTTTATTTGGATTATTTTGCTTATTTCTTAAATCCATTGGAATCTTAACTACATCTTATTGTGTATTTAAAAGGAATACAATAATAATAATATAATGTCTCCTGATACCAAAGCATTTCCTTCAAGATGTCCTTCTTGAAGATGCATATGTGAAACCACTAATATGACAGAGCCAAATCAACACACACACCATGCATCTCCCAGGACCAGAGCTGGTGACCATCGCTTCATGACCTCCTACAGGTTATTATACACTGCTGTTTGAACAGGTTGGGGAGTGAGCTACGGTAAAGCCCTACAGGAAGTAGAAACAGAAAGTTGGTCTTACCCTCTAAGAGTGGACGTCTGGGAAAGATGAGGGCTGCGGAGCGATGACGTGCTGCTTTTGGCCCGTCCCTTTTTGAGTGACAGGTCCAGGACTCCATCTAGGTACAGGACACAAGGGTTAGCGCAGTACGTGTGTAATAGGGTTTCATATTTTCCCAGTATTTTACAAAATGTTCCATCCCAAGAATAAATCCCTTTCTCCCGGGTAACCCGGTATTTCCCGTCAAAACCGGAAGGGTCTTTCAAAAGCATTATAAAGCATTGAAATATGCTTTGATCAGCATGAAAATTCAAACCTGATGCTACCTCAGCCTGATAAGCCAAATATGTAATATATTTTACGAGCCATACATTAACGACATTTAATGAGCCCAAGAATGTAAATATGAAAGAGGTAGGCTAGGACATCTATATATAGGGCTATATATGAATCTAGAACAGGGTTACTATTTTGGATGCAGTTTGAATAGAGTTGGAGAGAGAGAAAGACTGTGTTTGCACGTGCACTGATTTAAAGCAACACTATTAGAGTGTTAGTCTGTTTTAAAACTCTGCAGCTGCAATTAAAAAATACATCGTTACAATTAAAAAATACATCGTTACAATTAAAAAATACATTGTTACAATTAAAAAATACATCGTTACAATTAAAAAATACATCTTTACAAAAAACAAGGTGACCCTTGAAAGCCAGATGGAGATGGTAAATTAGATGCACATTCGTTCTATATATTACTGTATCATAGGCTATGCTGCAGCAAATGTAGGCCTACCTGTCAGAAGGGGAAAAAGTTAGCATGGTGAGATGATAAGTCTACTTGCATTGTGAACTGTGCTCCGTACTGAGATGGGCTGTCTGTCCCCACCCTGAGGGTTGGTTCATCATGCAGAGGACGTAGAGAAGCCAGATTTAGACATCTCATATAATTTAACAGTTCCATTTCACGCCATGCTGTTCATATAAATTATTTATTTTAATTTAACAGTATCTGGCAGTTATTTATCCCGGGAAATGGGAGTGGTTTTGGGCGGTAAATTCCAGTAAATCTCAGTAACCAGGTTCCCATCATTCAACCCTAGTGTGCAGTACAGTAGTGAATCTGCTGGTACCTGTTCTGCAGGCTGTGGCGGCAACCTCTTGACAGTGAGGAAGAGGTTACTTTACATCAAATACATTACCAGTACAAGTGTGTCTGCTCGGTCAGTCTACTACCAGCACTGGTGCATCTGCTGCTACCTTGTTCTACAGGCTGTGGCAGAGGCTTCTTGACAGTGAGGTCGAGAGGCAAGTCCTGGTCGGCCATCAGCAGCTTGGAGAGGACGGGGTTCTGGCTGGGCACGGAGGCGGTCGCAGTACCACCAGGGCTGGCAGCTGGGGGCACCGTGGGCAGCGAGGGGGGAGGAGGCAGGCTTTGGTCTGGGTGGGGACCAGGCCTGGGAGTGGAGCGGCTGTCCGGAGTAGAGGAACTGCTTTTTGAGGTATATTCTGCAGCAAACTGGCGGATCATCCTCTGCATTATCTCCAGAGCCACTACTGGAATGTGCGGGTCCGAGAAGCTGGGCACATCTGAGGGAGGGACAGGGAAAAATACCGTTACAAAGACATCTGTAGAGACGGTTGACCCTAAGCCCGTGAGCGAAAGCCATCTCAACCAAAGCAACAGTTTCTCAAATGTAACTAAGAACACACATGGTCCTGTTAGATATTCCTGTCGATACACAATCTTACAGAAATTGCTGTAACAAATATAGTTCTTCGTAAGTAAAGACCTACCTTCTTTGTAGAGGACTGCATTAAAAAATTCCTCAGCTTGTTTCTCAAGTCTGTTGATCTTGGTCTGGTCTTTGAGCAGCAGGGGTTTAGCCCCACTCTCCAACCCCGGGTCGCTCAGGCCAACTAAGTGCTCCTTGGAGAAGAGACAGAAACACAGCTTATGACAGAAACAAATGGAATAGCGTCTTAGCAGCAGAAGTGACATGCTGTGGCGTATGGTAGACACGTACTTAAGCAATAAGGCACAAGGGGTGTGGTATATGGTGTTCTTATGCACGACAACGGAGTGTCTGGATATAGTCCTTACACGGAACCCAAACCGGCTCCGCGCGTGCGCTATCGTGCATACATTTATTTTGTCCCCCCACACCAAACGTGATCATGACACGCAGGTTAAAATAGCAAAACAAACTCTGAACCAACTATATTAATTTGGGGACAGGTCGAAAAGCATTAAACATGTATGGCAATTTAGCTAGTTACTTGCTAGCTAATTTGTCTTATTTAACTAGCTTGCTGTTGCTAGCTAATTTGTCCTGGGATATAAACATCGAGTTGTTATTTTACCTGAAATGCACAAGCTCCTCTACTCCGCCAATTAATCCACACATAAAACAGCCAACCGAATCGTTTCTAGTCATCTCTCCTCCTTCCAGGCTTTTTCATCTTTGAACTTATATGGTGATTGGCATTTAAAACTTTCATAGTATTACCACAACAACCGGCAAAACAGTTCGTCATTCAAATCACCCACGTGGGTATAACCAATGAGGAGATGGCACGTGGGTACCTGCTTCTATAAACCAATGAGGAGATGGAAGAGGCAGGACTTTCAGCGCGATCTGCATCAGAAATAGAAAGGAGTTCTATTTTAGCCCTTGGCGTCGCAGACGCTCGTTGGCGCGCGCGAGCAGTGTGGGTGCAGTAATTGAATAACATGGATTTCTACATTTATTTTGCGACGCTTGCGCACGCAACGTGTCCGGTCTGGTCAGCATGTTAGCCATGGTATATTGGCCATATACCACAAACCCCAAGGTGTCTTATTGCTATTATGAACTGGTTAACAACATAATTACAGCAGAGAAAATAAATGTTGTCATACCCGTGGTATACGGTCTGACATACCACGGCTGTCAGCTAATCAGCATTCAGGGCTCAAACAAACCAGTTTATAAAAATAGATAAATACCTTTGTTGCATGAATGACATGTGGCATATGACAAACGAATATAACATCTTGGTGAGTGTATTCTAAGAGCACTTGTCATCTTCATTATAAAGACCCCTACACAGAGCTCATACCAGTGGATATCTGGAAAGATTTAATAATTATATGGCAGATTTGTCACAGAGCAAGCTAAGGATGTGCTGTATGGGTTAGCAGAGTGCTTGTGGTAAATTGAAGATTCCCCTAACTACAGATCTAGGATCAGATTAAGGTTACCATAGGGGATAGGGGTAGGGTTGCAAAGGGTCGGGAAACTTTCCAGGAAATTTCAGGAATTTGGAGAATTTTGCTTAAATCATCCAAAAAAAAGTTAGCTTATAACAGTTAACCTTTGTGGTATTGCAACCCTCTGCATGCAGTGCATTCTTCCATCACATGGGCAGTGCATTCTTCCATCACATGTGCAGTGCATTCTGCCATCACATGTGCAGTGCATTCTTCCATCACATGGGCAGTGCATTCTGCCATCACATGGGCAGTGCATTCTGCCATCACATGGGCAGTGCATTCTTCCATCACATGGGCAGTGCATTCTTCCATCACATGTGCAGTGCATTCTTCCATCACATGTGCAGTGCATTCTTCCATCACATGTGCAGTGCATTCTGCCATCACATGTGCAGTGCATTCTGCCATCACATGTGCAGTGCATTCTGCCATCACATGTGCAGTGCATTCTTCCATCACATGTGCATTGCATTCTTCCATCACATGTACAGTGCATTCTTCCATCACATGTGCAGTGCATTCTTCCATCACATGTGCAGTGCATTCTTCCATCACATGTACAGTGCATTCTTCCATCACATGTGCAGTGCATTCTTCCATCACATGTGCAGTGCATTCTTCCATCACATGGGCAGTGCATTCTTCCATCACATGTGCAGTGCATTCTGCCATCACATGTGCAGTGCATTCTGCCATCACATGTACAGTGCATTCTTCCATCACATGTGCAGTGCATTCTTCCATCACATGTGCAGCTGATTCTCAAGATCTTGCACACTAATGAGATGCTATTGAGCCCACAATACTACACTGTCTGAGCCAAGGACAACATGCTTTATGGTAAGTTTTGATTACAATACTGGGTGGGGTGAATATATTTTATATAACATACATAAGTTTTCGTTAACTAGTAAAGAATAGACTACAGCAAATTGTGTTTAAATCATTTCTAACTTAGTTTTTGCTACCATGTGGGTTTTAACTTGCTTGAGCCTGCTAACTGAGGAGTGTTAATTCACCTGTTCCATACATGTTTAATTTCAAAAACACTTCTTACAAAGGAGTTGTTCAATCTAACTGCTTAACTATTTATCTGTACATGGAATTGTATTTGGGTTTTTTTTAATCCTTTTTCTAATCTTTACAGGAAAATGCCACGGGCACTATCTGATGTGTAGAGACAATTCACTGCAGCTAATGTAGAAGGATTAGATGTGTACATTTGCAAATACTGTGCCAAATCATGTGTGAAGAATGCAACAAAGATGCAGAATCATCTGGCCAAGTGCATAAAGTTCCCTCAGCGCTCACAACAAGCAGCCTCTGACAAAAGTCCCTCTACTTCTATTCGCAGTGAAAATGTTGAATCAGACACCTTATTGTTAGCAACAGCTCATGGTCCTCCTGGAATCAGAAGTTTTTTTGACTCAATGGAGGAACGTAGTCAGAGAAATGCTGATGAATGTCTTGCTCGAGCTGTGTATGCAACTGGTTCACCTCTGACGCTCACAGGCAATGTGTATTGGAAGTGATTTCTGAATGTTCTACACCCAGCATACACCCCTCCAACCAGACATGCTTTATCTACTCATTTGCTGGATGCAGAGTTCAGAGTTCAAGTGAAGGTCAAGCAAATCAGAGAAAACAGAATATTGCAATCATCTGATGGGTGGTCGAACGGTCGTGGGCAAGGAATAATTAACTATATCATCTCCACCCCTCAACCAGTATTCTACAAGAGCACAGACACACCTGTCTCTACATTGCAGATGAGCTGAAGGCAGTCAATGACCTTGGACCACAGAAGGTATTTGCACTGGTGACAGACAATGCTGCGAACATGAAGGCTGCTTGGTCTAAAGTGAGAGTCCTACCCTCACATCACACCCATTGGCTGTGATGCTCATGCATTGAATCTGCTCCTCAAGGACATCATGGCACTGAAAACAATGGATACACTACAAGAGAGCCAAGGAAATGGTTAGGTATGTGAAGGGTCATCAAGTTATAGCAGCAATCTACCTCACCAAGCAAAGTGAGAAGAATAAGAGCACCACATTGAAGCTGCCCAGCAACAACCCTTGGGGTGGTTTTGTCATCATCTTTGACAGTCTCCTGGAGGGGAAGGCGTCTCTCCAAGAAATGGCCATATCACAGTCTGCCGATATGGACAGCCCCATCAAGAGGATCCTCCTGGATGATTCATTTTGGGAGAGAGTGGTAAGCAGCCTGAAACCTATAGCAGTAGCCATTGTACAGATTGAGGGAGACAATGCCATCCTGTCTGATGTTCAGACTCAGCTTGCAGATGTAAGAGAATAAATCCATACTGCCCTGCCCACTTCACTGTTGCGCCAAGCAGAGGAAACTGCAGTTCTGAAATGCATCAAAAAGCGAAGACTTGTGCCTGAAGCCCAAACACACTGCAACGTACATGTGGGACCCCAAGTACGCTGGCAAGAACAGCCTGTTTGGTGCAGAGATCAACAAGGCCTATGGTGTCATCACTATCGTGTCTCGTGCCTTGGCCTGGATGAGGGCAAGGTTCTTGGCAGTCTGGCGAAGTACACTTCCAAGCAGGGGCTTTGGGATGGAGATGCAATATGGCAGTCATGCCAACATATCTCATCAGCCACCTGGTGGAAGGGACTTTGTGGATCTGAGGCTCTTTCCCCTGTTGCCTCCATCATCCTCCAAATCCCACCAACATCAGCCACCTCAGAGCGCAACTGGTCCTTGTTTGGGAACACACACCAAAGCACGCAACAGGCTGACCAGTACAAGGGTTGAAAAATGTGTGGCCATCCAGGCAAATTTGAGGCTTTTTGAGCCTGACAACAAGCCATCCTCAACAAGGTTGGGAAGTGACAGTGAAGATGAGACCTCAGAGTCTGACGTTCAAGAGATGGACATTGAGAAGGTCCAGGGAGAAGACATGGAAGCCTGAGAGGAAGACAACCAAAGCCTTAGTCTAGAAACTATAATTTTACAGATGTATGTTGAGAACGTTTTTGGGAGATGCGATGGATCATTGAATATTCCCTTTTGTTGTTGAGTGAAATCATCCCATGTGAAGAGTCAAGTCATTTAATTAAAGTTCAATTCGTAACTAAATTGTTTTTTGTTTGTTTTTTTCGATTGGAAGGATTTAATCAATTTGCAATTATGTCTACTTATGATAAGGTAAAAGTTATGTTTGTCTCCTCATGAAATGGTAAATATCCAATGCAAAAAACATTACATTTAAATGATATTAATATTAATTTGCATACATTTCTGTTAATACCCATATATTCCCGTCCACCTCTGAATATTCCCCAAAATGTGCAACCCTAGTTGGGGGTAAAGGCGCAGTGCCGTTAAACACATGATTTCCTCGTTTTTTTGTACAAATAAAACTCTGAAATTGTAAAAATGATGATATGCCCTCCGTGTGTAAGAGCTTTTTGACATCATGACACCACAATGTTATCTGATTATAATAGTCCAGACTGTTCCTCTAGGTAAGGATGGTCTCGAGCCCATCCCCTATCAGGGCTGTGCATGTAAATATCTTCAAATTTGTTTCCTAACGCCCACACGATTAGACTGAGCATTTCAAGGGCCAAAGGAGGCTCAGAGAAATAAATTATAAATCACTGTTTAATGAAAATATATGTATTAGACAGTGGTGATTACAAAAGACTGCATGGGGGCTTTATCCATTAGGGAGATAACAATAGTTAACCCTGTCCTGTATCTGTTAGGGGCAAGATTTGTTGTTTTCCTAGATCAGCGGGTCCCAAACCTTCTCACTCAGGCCCCCGATCCAGCATTGGGGAACATCCCGCGGGTCACATCTATTTCTATGGGCAGAAGCACTGTTCATGACAAATGCTTCACACACCTCTTGCTGCCATTTTCCTGCAATTCTACACATTTTGTCATGGGATGAAGATTTTTTTTTTATCATTTTAAAGCAAATTTTCATGGAATTCTATGGATTGCGCCACATCTAATGTGTATGTGTGTGATATTTGAGTGATTCAAACATTAAAACTAAATGTGTAGGCAAAAAAAAAAACGACCTAAAAAAATGATAGGTGACATGGACTAGTTGATCCGGACACTTCTGACATGTTATAAATAGCTCTAAGGTTTGCAATTACTGCAGAAAACTGATAATGCACTACTCAGTTACAAAAAAATGGCACCTTGTGCATTCTACTATTACAACTTTCAAGAGTAAACTGAAAGCTGGACTGAGTTCCAAAAAAAGTTTGGGAACCACTGTCCTAGATCAGTACAGTAGACAGGTGGAATGGGAGGATGAGCAGTTTGGGAACCACTGTCCTAGATCAGTACAGTAGACAGGTGGAATGGGAGGATGAGCAGTGTGTTCTTTTTATTTCTCTTCAAGTGCAGATGTGCTTTCATGGGCACCGCTCTGCTTCTCTATAGGCTAAGGTCCAGTTGATGGGTGAAGTTTGAGCAAACTCCCCTCCAATCCACCTCCATTAGTTGCTATACAGTCTGTATGGCCTTCAAATTCAAATCTGGCCTCAGCCAGTTCCATGTTTCAGAATACTAACAATTCATAAGTCTAGTTCCTCAAGCTCTGAAGCTTTCTCTTTCAGAATAAATGGAAGCTAGAGCTACTTCCTCTAGGTCTCTTTCAGAATAACACCTATTCATACAGCCTAGCCCTATTCATACAGCCTAGCCCTAGTTGTTCCACATTCAGTTCTGAATGTGCTTTCTTTGTAGCCTACGGTATTTGAAAATATTACCACTTCACAGCAGATAGGTACATGTACAACAGTTATGAGAGAGAGACTGTTGAACTATTCAATTTCCAATCATCCAATCAAAAACAAGGTGCTTCTAAAGGACACTGTTGCTGCTGCTTTTGTAGTGTGATAATACAGCAGGTATACTCATCTAGGGGTGGAACAGCAGAACATTTTACATTTTAGTCATTTAGCAGACGCTCTTATCCAGAGCGACTTACAGTAGAGTGCATACATTTTATTACATTTTTTACATTTCATTACATTTTACATACTGAGACAAGGATATCCCTACCGGCCAAACCCTCCCTAACCCGGACGACGCTATGACAATTGTGCGTCGCCCCACGGACCTCCCGGTTGCGGCCGGCTGCGACAGAGCCTGGGCGCGAACCCAGCCCAGCCTGGGCGCGAACCCAGAGACTCTGGTGGCGCAGCTAGCACTGCGATGCAGTGCCCTAGACCACTGCGCCACCCGGGAGGCCCAGAAGACAATAGAGCAAGAGAAAGACATGAAAAGAAAAGTTGTTACCTTGACTTTGTCTCGTTTTAAGCAGCAGAACAGGCAGTTCTCGTCAAATGACCAGTCTGTAACGCCTTCAGGCTCACTGCCTGTGGATCCACGAGAAGAGACATTTTAGAAAGGACAAGAGACGGTATAGTATGACAAAATACATCTAAGATGGTGGTGAAGAAGGAGGCAACAAAGGACCTAACTCGGTCCTCAGGACCCAAAGGGGTGCATGTTTTGGTTATTGCCCTAGCACTACACAGCGGATTCACATAATCAACTAATCATCAAGCTTTGATCATTTGAAATCAGCTGTGCAGTGTCAAGGCAAAAAACTAAACATGCACCCCTTGGGGATTCATTTAAGAGTCATGGGGAGGTGAATTAGGACAACTAAACATGCACCCCTTGGGGATTCATTTAAGAGTCATGGGGAGGTGAATTAGGACAACTAAACATGCACCCCTTGGGGATTCATTTAAGAGTCATGGGGAGGTGAATTAGGACAACTAAAGATGCACCCCTTGGTGATTCATTTAAGAGTCATGGGGGGGTGAATTAGGACAACTAAAGATGCACCCCTTGGTGATTCATTTAAGAGTCATGGGGAGGTGAATTAGGACAACTAAAGATGCACCCCTTGGTGATTCATTTAAGAGTCATAGGGAGGTGAATTAGGACAACTAAAGATGCACCCCTTGGTGATTCATTTAAGAGTCATGGGGAGGTGAATTAGGACAACTAAACATGCACCCCTTGGTGATTCATTTAAGAGTCATGGGGAGGTGAATTAGGACAACTAAAGATGCACCCCTTGGTGATTCATTTAAGAGTCATGGGGAGGTGAATTAGGACAACTAAACATGCACCCCTTGGTGATTCATTTAAGAGTCATGGGGAGGTGAATTAGGACAACTAAAGATGCACCCCTTGGTGATTCATTTAAGAGTCATGGGGAGGTGAATTAGGACAACTAAACATGCACCCCTTGGTGATTCATTTAAGAGTCATGGGGAGGTGAATTAGGACAACTAAAGATGCACCCCTTGGTGATTTATTTAAGAGTCATGGGGGGGTGAATTAGGACAACTAAAGATGCACCCCTTGGGGATTCATTTAAGAGTCATGGGGGGGTGAATTAGGACAACTAAAGATGCACCCCTTGGGGATTCATTTAAGAGTCATGGGGGGGTGAATTAGGACAACTAAAGATGCACCCCTTGGTGATTCATTTAAGAGTCATGGGGAGGTGAATTAGGACAACTAAAGATGCACCCCTTGGTGATTAATTTAAGAGTCATGGGTAGGTGAATTAGGACAACTAAAGATGCACCCCTTGGGGATTCATTTAAGAGTCATGGGGGGGTGAATTAGGACAACTAAAGATGCACCCCTTGGTGATTCATTTAAGAGTCATGGGGGGGTGAATTAGGACAACTAAAGATGCACCCCTTGGTGATTCATTTAAGAGTCATGGGGGGGGGGGGTGAATTAGGACAACTAAACAAGAACAGACAAGGAGTTCATCTCAGACCATCAACACAAAGAAAGTTACCAAATTGTGTCAGTGACCGCGAATTGGTGCCTGGTTTGTCAGTTGCCATGGAAATCCATTTGCTTTGAGTCCTACTAACCTTCAGCAAAGAGCATACCTTAATAATTGAACATAATAATATACCTAGTCAGAGGCGTTGGGCAGTTTCATATTGATTCACTGTTGAACTCGGTCTAGAGTGCCTATAAAATCATCTAAATGAAGAATGTCTGATGGAATAGGCTTTCATGGCCAGTTCATCGTTAACCACTCTCCTAAGTTCATATTCTATAAGCAATGTGGTACACTAACATAAAATCCACTATATTTTTTTCCATGTCTTTTTCTCATTTTTATAAATGAACTCCAGTCTTCAAGTATAGTAATTAAGAATAGGTCCTAGTATTTCATTCAGATTGTTAACATCATTGTCAGAAGAGCATGTTTGAGTTCTATGGTTTGTTGAGCACCAGAATGCATGCTTGCAGTACTAGGAGGTTTTTGACTCGTAGACACAAAGGCTGCGTTTACACAAGCAGCCCAATTGAATGGAGCCCTGAGGGTTGTAGCTTTAGTTTTAGCTGAACGTGGTGTTATTGTAACCCCACTGACTTCCATCATTTTCTTGGTATCGATCCTATTGTTCTTTCCTTAAAACCAAAACAAATTGTATTGTAGTCCCGTTTAGTTGTTTACAGCTCTCAAAAAGAAGTTGCCACAACCCCAAATAACGTCTGAAAGAACCGTACAGGCTTTTACATCGGCTCCAAACTCCCACTTCATATGTAAGGGGGGCGGGGCTTGGCGAAGGGGAGGGGCCTACTGGAATACTAATCCCTGCACCTCTTGATATGTTCGACTCTGGAATTGTTAACAAAATCACCGCAGGCTTCAGTTCAGGAGTCTTGGAACAATGATTTGTGGTTATGAATGGGAGGGACATAATTTAGGTTTTAATTAGCGTAACTGATGTTGGTTTGTGTGTCAGTCAGTGCAACATACGGACTCACCTTTAAATAACGTTAGGTCCTCCACCAACCTCGACCCAAACAACCCTTCTAGAATGCTCTCAAAACCTGTAGAAACAGAACAATGCATTCCATGAATAAACAGAACATTCCAGAAATGTTGTGGAATTTGTATCCATTGGAGGCCCAAAAACATGTAGCCTACAGTTTCTCTGAAGATGTAAGCCTATGCATCCCGTTGCCTTCACTGGGAATGTACGTACATAGGCCCTCGTCTTCTGCCAAGTGGCACAATTGACCCTTTGCTAAGCCCCGCCCCCTTGGTTACTGTTGCAACCACAGACAGTATTTTCCTGGGAAGCCCAATTCCCCAATTCAACCACTGGCGAAATCCCCTCACAATGATCCCAAACTGTGTTTCTAATACACAATGAAATTAAAAACCAGACTACCCCTTGCTAATCAGGATACTTTTGGGCATGTTGTGGTGGACTGTCATTACAATTTCTTCACAGGAAGCTGGAGTAGCTAGCCTCTGAATGGCTCCGAATTCCCTGTCAGCGTGCAGTCAAACCAATATAACCACGTTGGAGCCAACTAGTGCTCTCAAATCATATCCTGATGTCGACAGCAAGTGTGAGTCATATTCATAACATTGTTAACTTAGTTTAACTAACATACATTTTGAGAAAACATTTTATATGGCTAGCTAGCATTAGAAACGTTTCGTGGTCAATGAGACAGCGCTAGCTAACCAGCTGAGATAACAAAATGTAACAAAAGTATTATTTCGGTTTTGAAGGGTCATTAAAAAAATGTAGCTTTTCTCCAAAATGTCAATTACTGGGAATGTTTGACATTCTCAGTAATTTAACACCAATCCTTCCTATATAGGCATAGCTAACCTAATTCTCCACAACCACACGGACTTCCCATTTTATCTTGAAGCCCCCCTCAAATTCCCCCCCCCAAAATAAAAATAAACATTCGCGGAATGCACATACACCCCTGTTCAAAAGTTTGGGGTCACTTAGAAATGTCCTTGTTTTTGAAAGAAAAGCTACATTTTTGGTCCATTAAAATAACATCAAATTGATCAGAAATACAGTGTAGACATTGTTAATGTTGTAAATGACTTTTGTAGCTGGAAATGGCAGATTTTTTATGGAATATCTACAGAGGCCCATTATCACCAATCATCACTCGTGTGTTCCAATGGCTCGTTGTGTTAGCTAATCCAAGTTAATCATTTTAAAAGGCTAATTGATCATTAGAAAACCCTTTTGCAATTATGTTAGCACAGCTGAAAACTGTAGTTCTGATAAAGAAGCAATAAAACAGGCCTTCTTTAGGCTAGTTGAGTATCTGGAACGTCAGTATTTGTGGGTTTGATTACAGGCTCAAAATGGTCTGAAACAAAGAACTTTCTTCTGAAACTCATCAGTCTATTCTTGTTCTGAGAAATGAAGACTATTCCATGCGAGAAATTGCCAAGAAACTGAAGAGCTCGTACAATGCTGTGTACTACTCCCTTCACAGAACAGCGCAAACTGTCTCTAACCAGAATAGAAAGAGGAGTGAGAGGCCCCGGTGCACAACTGAGCAAGAGGACAAGTACATTAGAGTGTCTAGTTTGAGAAACAGACGCCTCACAAGTCCTCAACTCGCAGCTTCATTAAATAGTACCCGCAAAACACCAGTCTCAACGTCAACAGTGAAGAGGCGACTCCGGGATGCTGGCTTTCTAGGCAGAGTTGCAAAGAAAAAGCCATATCTCAGACTGGCCAACAAAAATAAAAGATTAAGATGGGCAAAAGAACAGACACTGGACAGAGGAACTCTGCCTAGAAGGCCAGCAGGACTTAGCCATCACTTAAAACCCTGCCTCTTCACCGTTGATGTTGAGACTGGTGTTTTGCGAGTACTATTTAATGAAGCTGCCACACACACACATGTGCGGTGACAAGTGTGTAATTTTGGGTAACGATTGTCATAACTGACATATTTGGTGATTTTTTTTTGAGCTTGTAATGTATCTTCAAAAAAATTTGCTACGACATACTTAGCCTAATGAATACAACACAACTTTGGTCTCAAAAACGAATGGTTTTGAACACTTGGAACTTTAGAAAATTAAGCTTTTCCTCCTGATCGTGCCGTTCTCTTAGCCTACCCTCTTCGTGTAAATATTAAAAACATGTACTGGGTTAACTAAAAATGTACTGTTCAAGGTTCTTATCCATAATTGTCGGTTTCACAATTATTGTGCCAGCCCTGACAGACACACAATTAGTAGGCTAGGCTATATACTGAACACAAGACCCTCTTCTCAACCGCCAAAGCCACAGCTGGAGTTTGTTCACTCGTCTCACTTGGCAGAGCACCATTCACTACAAAACATAAGTATCCAAGCAGCCATGAAGAGGTCAATGCATTACATCCTAATATACATGGTTAATCCCATTGATCCGGTAAAGAGGTCAGAGGCAACATCCCTCCACTTGACAGTAGTTTGTCCCCAACCACACAACCTCACCATAGTTTCAAAACCCTTAACCGCAGGATACCGTTGTTGTTTTGGTACAATGGGAAAATCAAGGACAGAGTAGCTACATAGGCTGTTGTAAGTCGTACAGTTTTAGTAGTCCACTCAACTAAAATCAAAATGTTGTCATTTGCTTATTTACATAGCCCAAGTCACACTTCCAAAACACTTTGCACAAGTTACTTTCCCAGAAAATACTGTGTCAGGACACAAACTCTAACACAACATGTTGTTACTCCATTTTAAAATACACCTACTTAAAGTATCTACGAGCAGAACAAACCGACGATCCAAGTCACCAACCCAATTCTCTTCTTCAACCAGTAATCAGTGTCATTAGTTTAAAAACCCTCATTCCAACCCCTTCCTCCTCCAGAACATCATGTGCAAAAAGAAACTGGTAGCCTAAATAAAAAAGAGAAGTGGTCAAATCTAGCCAATCAATCCAGCTAGAGCAGAGTTCTTTGGTTTCTGGGTTAGTGAACAGGACTTAGCCTAGCCATCACTTAAAACCCTGCCTCTCTCCCATTGCCCCAATTACAACGCCCTCCTTCAGAACAAAACACGAGGAAAAATGTTTCATAAAGAAGTGGTCAAATACAGCTATAGCCCTTAGCTGAAGGCAGTACTGTAAAGTACTTACCGTAAGTAAAACTTAAGTAGCTTTTTGGGGTATCTGTAGTTTATAATTGACAACTTTTACTTCACTCCATTCCTAAATAAAAGAAATGTACTATTTATTCCATACATTTTCCCTGACAACCCAAAAGTACTCGTTACATTTTGAATGCTTAGCAGGACACGAAAATGGTCCGATTCACACAATTATCAAGAGAAAATCCCTGGTCAATCTGGTGGCTCACTAAACACAAATGCATTGTTTGTAAATGATGTCTGATTGTTGGAGTGTGCCTCTGGCGTTACGTAAATACAAAAATACAAGAAAATGGCACCAACTGGTTTGCTTAATATAAGGAATTTGAAATGATTTGTACTTTTACTTAAGTATATTTTAGCAATTAATATTCACTTTTGATACTTAATAGATTCCAAAACCAAATACTTTTACTCAAGTATTATTTTACTGTGTGACATTCACGTTTACTTGAGGCATTTTCTATTAAAAGGTATCTTTACTTTTTGTCAAGTATGACAATTGGGTGCTTTTTCCACCATTGATTAAAAGGAGGGCAGAATGAGCCGTTTCTGGGTTAACGTGACTTCATCTGTAGCAGCTAGTTAACCCAACCATCCAATCCCATTTCAGGAACATTCCAGAGGCAGAGAGAGGGAGGGAGAGAAAATAGGTCATCCACTTTGGTTTGACAGATGAGGTATTAAATCAATCCGCTGTTCAGGAATTCATTTTAGGGCATTTAAACATGAGACAGTGATGCACTATTAAAAAGGTGCCACACACGTTTGCCCGCCGGCGATGTGATTGGCTGAGGAATTTGCCTATTGACTTCTCCTCCAGCGGAGCAACATCTGTTGTCAAACTGGGAAAGCTGTTCCGACTTTGTGGCTGTGTTCTCTAGTAGAAACTGCTCATTTCCTAGTTGCTAAAATCCTACACTGTTCACTCAATTTCAGTTTGTGAGAAAACAAGCAATGAATAGTGTAGGAAATCAGTGTCCCATCCAAATTATGTAAAATATATTTTGATATATATTTATTTATTTTCCACCACCGCAGTTTGAAGGTGATGGAACAAAACTAAAGTTACTTTCAGTTTTGGTCCACCAGCTTCAAACAGCGGTTTTGGTCCACCAGCTTCAAACAGCGGTTTTGGTCCACCAGCTTCAAACAGCGGTTTTGGTCCACCAGCTTCAAACAGCGGTTTTGGTCCACCAGCTTCAAACAGCGGTTTTGGTCCACCAGCTTCAAACAGCGGTTTTGGTCCACCAGCTTCAAACAGCGGTTTTGGTCCACCAGCTTCAAACAGCGGTTTTGGTCCACCAGCTTCAAACAGCGGTTTTGGTCCACCAGCTTCAAACAGCGGTTTTGGTCCACCAGCTTCAAACAGCGGTTTTGGTCCACCAGCTTCAAACAGCGGTTTTGGTTCACCAGCTTCAAACAGCGGTTTTGGTTCACCAGCTTCAAACAGCGGTTTTGGTTCACCAGTGCATGTTCTCACAAACTGAAATTGAGTGAACAGCGTAGAATTTTTGTAAAAAAGAAAAATGGCAGAGCGATTTCCATACCTTAAGGGAAGTCTGAGACGGGAGCCATATGATCGGTGAAGATTCTCCCATTGCGAATGTACGGTCCCTTACTAGACGTCCGACTTCGTCTCAGAAAATCGCGGACAGCGTCGGGCCGAGGGCGGGGGGGAGCTCTTTCAGGAAGTCATCGAAGAAATCGTCTCGGACGTTCGGTCACCGTTTTATAAAAATAACAAATTTTTGACTTGGACTCCGCATTCTCGAAAATTCCCACAAGGGGGCAAATAAATCATATTGCAGGCGCACGAACACGGGGCAAACGAGCGCGGCCTTTTCTCCTAAACGGAAAATATTTCGAAGACGAAACTCGGCGAGCGTAGGTTTGGAGTAAAGGGAAGTTGGCCCCGAACAAGATGGCGTCGAGGCCTCTGCGCTTTTTGAGTTATGGCCATTTTTCTGGGATTAAAGGTCAAAAACGCAAAGTAGGGTGCAATTTGACCGCTTCACGTCAAAGTACATAAGCATACGGTGTCAGGAAAAAAAGAACCAGCCGTTTATCTATCGTAATTTAAGAGAAATCGTACATTGTCCATTTGGTGATGTTCACAAAGAGGAATTTTTTTTCCAAAAAATTCACAGATCCAGTTGCAGTTTGTTCACACGAACATTTTTAAAGTGGGTCTCGAAGCTCTGCGAGAATTCTGTGATTTTATGAAGTAACACACACTCATTTAACCCTCTGTTAATAAGTCAGTTCATAACATAAAGACTTAAAACTCAATATTAAATAAGAGCCTACCCCAAGGAGGGTATGTGTTCACGTTCAGCTTCCTATGTCAACTGGAAGTACCTTAAAATGGTGCATAGGGTCAGGTTTGAAGGGTAATAAAGGTCAGATCTTTTCAAAACTTCACTTGTGTGATTAGACAACCCTCATGAACTGTAATCAGTCATTTCTCCAAACAGATGTCAAAGAAAAGCTCTCTCACACAAACACACACACACAAAAAGCTATGATGGAGTGAAAAAGTACGGTGCTTAAAGACACACAAAGCCTGCAATGGCATTACTATTATCTCCAGGCCGTGCCGAGTTCAACGAGATGCCCCGCTTGACCGTAGCTCGCTCGGTCTGAGCGCAGCGACCGTTACAAGAAGACGGACACGAATGACCCTTTGACCTCAATGTCAATTTTATTTGCTTTTGGGAGACAGAGAGAGAACCGTTAAGGTTAGAAGCACAATTTCACCTCAGGAACAATCCTAAGGTCCTCCCGATCTGTGCAAGCCTAACCTTGACCTTGTGGCATTAACCCTTAACAGTTAAAAGAAGGTGTTTACATCAAATAGTTTACAATGAAATGTCTCCCCATTGGAATACATTGACTGCACCTCTAAATTCAACCTAAAGCCTATGTGGGTTATGAATGTCTTATGAACCTGTCTTTGATGTCAGTCCATCAGGCCACCATGAGGTCTACCTGTGTCGATTCTAAGCTTCCTGGAGCAACCGGAAGTGGTTAAAATCACCCTAAAAGTGTTTGCCATAGCCAACCTGCAGTTTGAGAGAAATAGTGCATTCAGCCCTATGTAAATCAGTCAATTTTTAACATACAGACTTAAAACTCAGGATTCTGTAACAGCCTACTCCAGTGATGATATGTGTTTATTTATAGCTTCCTGTGACAACCGGAAGTGCCATAACTGGTGTCAAATGGGCTGTTTCGAAGGGTTAAAAATGTCAAATCTTTCCAAAACTTCATATATGTGAATAGACAACCCTCATGAACTGTAAATCAGTCCTTCATCCCATCAGATTAAAAAATAAATAAATACACACCGACACAGAAATGATGGAGGGACACACTGAGGGGCTAAGAGGCAGACAGTGCCTGCAGTAGTTACTTTTGTTCCAACTTTTAAAGAACCGTCAGACCTAGAGTTCTGAAAATTTACAAACCTGTTCTAGACCTCAGGTCGATTGTGCACGGTGAATTATATGGCTCTAGAAGGTTCTCGGATCGATAAAAAGCATTGTGTATTTGCCATGTTTTCAATTCATTTTGACCTCAACGAAACGGACGACATTTAGAAAAGTCCCAGAGTCTCAAGACTAGGTGCGTTGAAACCGGCTCGGCCCATAGAGACAGACCCCAACAAGCCTGTTTGATTGCTCATTCAAGGACCCCGTAGCAAGGCAATGAAAAAAGTGGAATTTCAGCACCAATTAGGGTTTTGCTCGGGCACCGAATGACCTATCGAGCCGAAACTTGGGATTCGAGGTCGCTTCACATAGGGCTAAACATAATGTGTGAACTGGACCCGCAGCTAGAACATAACTACGTATTATTTGTTTTATTATGGTTTAAATAGAAGGCGCTGTGAATTTTGGGCCTGCTCTGAAATATGTTATAGTTGGCATCTAAAGGGGTTGGAAAAAGTGAGTTTGGAGTCAGATGGTATCAGTTTGGTGTCTGAAAATATCTATTTGACTGATGGACACTGACTTGCTCGTTGACTTTTGTACATTTGCAATATGTTTCAACGGGGAGGTACCATGAGGAAAAAGCGACATGATGAAATTTCACGAAACGAGCGATGGAGAGGAACCACTATCACTGCCCGGCCATCCTGAGGTCATCAGACCGTTGACTTTTGCATTTCTAAAGTATTTAAAGAATGCACGTTACATTTGCAATATGATTCAACACATCATATTGCAAATGTAACACTGTGTGTTATGTTTGCAATATGATTCAACACATCATATTACAAATGTAACACTGTGTGTTATGTTTGCAATATGATTCAACACATCATATTACAAATGTAACACTGTGTGTTATGTTTGCAATATGATTCAACACATCATATTGCAAATATAACAGTGTGTGTTTGCAATATGATTCAACAGTGTGTTATGTTTGCAATATGATGTGTTGTTTTTCACTGTTGAATCATATGCAAATGTAACGTGCATTCTTTAAATAAACCCTATGTGGGTTATGAATGTCTTATGAACCTGTCTTCAATGACAATCCATCAAGCCACTATGAGGTCTACCTGTGTTGATTCTAAGCTTCCTGGAGCAACCGGAAGTGATAAAATCACCCTAAAAGTGTTTTACCCAACCAGCAGTTTGTGATATATACTGCATTCAACCCTGTGTAAATCAGTCAGTTCTTAACGTATAGACTTAAAACTCAGGATTCTGTAAAAGCATACCCCGATCAGGATAGGTGTTTACTTATAGCTTCCTGTGCCAACCGGAAGTGCCTTAAAATGGGGTCATAGGTGCTGTTTCAAAGGGTTAAAAAAGTCAGATCTTTCCAAAACTTTAAGTGTGTGATTAGGCAACCCTCATGAAGTGTAAATCAGTCATTTCTCTAATCAGATGTCAAAGAAAAGCTCACACACACACACACAGCAAGGATGGAATGAAAAAGTATGGTGCTTAAAGACACACAGAGCCTTAAATGCTTTTAGGGGGGATCCAGACTTCCATACCCGATCTGGGAGCACTATACTACGGGCAAAAATCAATGGGTGCTGGCCTGAGTGATTTATGGAGGTTTTCAAAAAAAGTCAAAAAATATTCTGTTTCATGTTTTGGGTTACCACACACGATTTTCAATACAGTTTTAAATGCTTCATTTTGGCCTTTAAAAAAAAAAAGTTATTTTCGACTATGAAGGGGGTGATACGTTTTTTCCAAATTATTGACATTTTTTACTTCCTATGAAATCACATTCCAAATGCACAAAACATATTCCTTAAGTACAAGTAAACATTTATAAAAAATTATGATAATAAAATGTGACTAAAGTACTTTCATACAGTTCTTACACATGTGTAATTGACATAAAACTTGAAAGAATTTCGAAAAACGGTCCAGAAAGCACTTTTTTAAAGGGGGTGATATGTTTTTTCCAAATTTTTGACATTTTTGACTTTTGACTTTTGACTTCCTATGAAATCACATTCCAAATGCACAAAACAAATTCCTTAAGTCCAAATAAAAATGTCCTAAAAATTATGTTAATAAAATTTGACAAAAGTATTTTCATACAGTTCTTACACATGTGTAATTGACATAAAAATTGAAAGAATTTCGAAAAACGGTCCAGAAAGCACTTTTTTAAGGGGGTGATAAATTTTTGCCAAAACTTTCAAAATCACAAAATTTTACTCTTGGGTCTTGACTTGCGTTACAAAAGGCCTATGAAAAATTTAGATAGAACACACTCGCCCACTATAGGATTTTTGGGGTGTTACACAGCTCATTTACAATATGGCATTTGCCATCAACTTTGGACGAAACAGCGCCGGATGTAATGTGAAATCCCATACAATCCCATTGTGTATATGGTCCGCTCGGTGCCAATAAATTGCCATGTTATTTTGTACAATTGAGGGGGGAGTTCCCTTACAATAGATAACACAGCCACAAAGTCAGATCAGCTTTCCCAGTTTGACCACAAAAGCTGTTTCTGCAGGGAAAAAATAAATCAATAGGTGAATATCACAACCAATCACAACACTGGCGGGTTCCACAAGATATATTTTGGCAATTTTCTGAAATTACAACGCAAACCCCCCCCCAAAAAAAATAATAATCAAACATACAGCCTGGCAAGTGAGGTGGTCCAACCCAGTGGTTTAAGTGAAAAAAATGAACTTGCACATATTTTTTAAATGACTAAGACCAAATGGAAACTGTATAAATGATAATGGACCTGCATTCATACAGTTTCTTTACTGTGTCCTGCGGGCTAATAAATCACCCAAATGAAAGCTAGACAGTCAGGGAGCATCGGACATATACTAAAATGATAGAGGACTATTTTTTGCTAATTTTGACAGCAAGCAAATAACACATTTTCAGTGCTGCCCCCGGGGCAAAAATGAGTTTGACTCTCCTACTCTACACACAAATAGGCTCCCCTACTCTACACACAAATAGACTCCCCTACTCTACACACAAATAGACTCCCCTACTCTACACACAAATAGACTCCCCTACTCTACACACAAATAGACTCCCCTACTCTACACACAAATAGACTCCCCTACTCTACACACAAATAGACTCCCCTACTCTACACACAAATAGACTCCCCTACTCTACACACATAGGCTAACTCATAGAGCGTTCAGTATTGGGTTGTGGGTGTGGTGGTGCTGAATGCAACAACAACAAAAAACACATGGAGGGGGAAAAAAGCCTACTATCGCACCATCAAAATACACCACTAGCAGTGAGCTATCAAAAAAGCATGCTATCCAATATAAAACCAGTGACATGTGAGTTCTATTTGGGACTTTGACCACCTGAAACCTCTAGGCCTAACCCATTCATTGATTGAAGAAATGAATGAGGCTGCTGTGGATAACCAGATATATAGTCCGACGGTATTGAGGGTAGAATAGGACTAGAGACGTGCTTCTGGCGCTAGCCTATAGCCTGCAGACGTGGCAGTAACAAGGCGCAAGATAAAGAAGTGTGGAACAAAGACTTAATGATGATTCAATAACCATTAGGCTTGGCTACTAAACTAACGAGAGAGGAAATCTATTAAGGCCAATCGTGAAAAGATGCAGGCTAGTATCAGAGTATAACAAAGAAAGTTGCCCTACCATTACATTTTTTTCCAATAAAGAAAAACACTGGAACATTCCATTTGTGCCCCGTCTCCAGTGTTGTGTTTCGTAACGGACCACACACACCAAATGGTGATCTGCCATTCATTCGGCGCAATGCGTTTTAGGGACCACCCCGCTGGTGGATGTCAGACTTCTGTCACACTCGGTGCAAACCGACTCTACATGTAGTATCGTGCAAATTACAGCAAATTTCCACCCAAAAACTATTTTGGTATTTGTTTCATCAGTCCATTGTTGATATAGTCCCAACATGTTTTGCATGTCAGTGTTCACGTTTTCAAGATATAGAACTTTCAAAAACACAGCCGATATGATGCAAAATAAATCATACCAGCTGTATTTTGAAAGTCATACAGCTTGAAAACAGGATTGTTGACATGCAAAACATTTTGGGACTATAACAGCAATGGACTAATGAAACAAATAGCTAAATCATTTTTGGGTGGAGTTTTCCTTTAAGAGCATCTGAACTGAGACCACCTCTCCTACATCCCAAAAGGCGGTGTGTATAAGATCACTTAGTCTAACTAAATGTTATATGAGCTCCTCATATAAACTATACTGTAGGACTGCATGAAAACAGTTCAGCTTCTTTCTGCTATGAGGAACCAGCTGCAGCATGACTGTCTGTAGTTACCATGCAGCTACACCAAGTTCACCACTCATTGACCTTCTCCTACCTATATCCCTAACCAATCAGGGCTGAGGAAGAAGAAGAGATTTGGAGTGACACCATCTCCCCTCCCAGAAGCACTTAACTACTGAAATCCCCTTTTAGTAAAGCTCTGAGTAGTAATTCCCCTTAGGTACAGCTCTAGGATCAGTTTAACTTCCCCAAATCTTAACTATTTAACCTGTTAGGCGGGCTGTCCCGACATCGGTACATTTATGACAACATCCAGCTCAAGTGCAGGGCGCGAAATTCAAAATCTATTTTTTTTAAATATTTAACTTTCACACATTAACAAGTCCAATACAGCATTTGAAAGATAAACATCTTGTCAATCCAGCCAACATGTCCGATTTTTTAAATGTTTTACAGAGAAAACACCACATATATTTATGTTAGCTCACCACCAAATAAAAAAGAGGACAGACATTTTTCACAGCACAAGTAGGATGCAAGTAGCATGCACAAGCCAACCTAACTAACCTAGAACCAACCTAAATAACCTAGAAAAAACTACCTCAGATGACAGTCCTATAACATGTTACACAATAAATCTATGTTTTGTTCAAAAAATGTGCATATTTTAGCTATAAATCAGTTTTACATTACTGCTACCATCATAGCTACAGTCAGAAATCGCACGGGAGTAGCCAGAGAAAATACAGACACCAACGTCAACTACTAATTACACATCATAAAACATTTCAGAAAAATATATGGTGGATAGCTAATGAAAGACAAAGATCTTGTGAACAGAGCCAATATTTCCGATTTTTGAAGTGTTTTACAGCGAAAACACAATATATCGTTATATTAGCTTACTACATTAGCTAGCACACAGCAGCATTGATTCTAGTCGAACGGTAGCATAGCACAGTTCGACAGATATATGAAAAAGCATCCCAAATTGGGTCCTTATCTTTGTTGATCTTCCATCAGAATGTTCTCCAAGGGGTCCTTTGTTCAGAAACGTCTTTATTTCGATCCAGAACGAACGATTTCCCTCTTGAATTAGCAAGCACACTGGCAGTGCGACGCTAACCTCTCCATCTTGACAAAATTCTTGCGTCGCATCACGTCTAAAGTCCAGAATAAATTTCAATAATATAATTAAACTATATTGAAAAAACATACTTTAGGATGATATTGTGACATGTATCAAATAAAATCGAAGCCGGAGATCATATTCACCTTTAAAGAGCGTTTTCCAGGAGCCGAGTACAGGTCCTACTTCGCGCCCAGAAAAAAAAAATAAAGTGCGCAAGTCTCACTCCAAGAGGTTGTGTTCAGTCCCTGGACGAGATATTCAAGTCCTTTCTGCTCTCACTTCCGCATGACACCCAGGGGAAGGCGTATGACGTGTTTCTACAGTCCTAAGTGACATGCCCTTTTATAGACAAGGTCTTGAAGAGAGACATCGATGTTGGAAATCTCACTTCCGGATAGGAAATGGGCTGTAAAAATAGTTCTGTTCCACTTAGAGAAATAATTCAAACGTTTTTAGAAACTAGAGACTGTTTTCTATCCAATAGTAGTAATAATATGCATATTGTAAGAGCAAAAATTGATTAAGAGGCCGTTTGAAAATGGGCACATATTTTCCAGTTTTTCAATACGCCCCCTGCAGCCATAAGAAGTTAAGGGTAACCTAGAATCTGACCTTGGATGAGTGTCATGGGAGCAACTTTATCCTAATCTAAAAGACTGGACCACTACAGTAAACTAACTACTAATACAGAAAGTATAATACTGGTTAAGTGATCTTAAATGGACAAGATATACAGGCTGTCATGGTATAGGCTGCTATCAACTACTTTGGGCATGAAGCCTAATGAAAGACAGTGTTGATAAGACGAGGGTTCTGAACATCAGGCCTACAGTTACATATTCATCAAATAAGTAGAAGGAAGAGGTTGTGAGCCAAAGTTAGTTGTTTATCAGAGTAATTACCTACTTAGTCAGTTTCATTGTGTCACTTCCTCTAAATGAAAACAGGAAGTGTTCTTTGGTATTATAAATGGAATAACCTGAATGACAACGCATCAGTCCAATAACAGATTAGTTTTGCAGTGAAGGAACAGCCCACTCATTCAAATGACAAACTGTGGCATCATCAATGCCTGCCAGGCAAATCCAACCCCCCCAGCAAGCCCAGAAAACTACAGATAAAAACACACATGGAGAAATACACGTGTAACAAAGCTTCTATAATTATGTATGTGCACGTGTGTGTGTGTGTGTGTGTGTGTGTGTCTTAGAGTTGTGACAAACTGAACTTTTTCCTTCATGTTTAAACTGCAAATCTACATTGTGCTTCCCGCAGAGAGACAATGGTATCATTTATGCTGCTGGCGCTCTTGTTTTTCCACGAGTGGCACATGTAGCTTGTTGTTGTCCAATCACAAGTCATCAAACCTGCACTAAGCTACAGTCTCTGTTTGGCAAGTTATTAGGAGATATCTCGGGTAAACCAATGGAAGATGGAATTAAAATGACAGAACTAAAAGTTAAATGAGTTGGACAGGCTACAACAAATAAAATGTTATTAGTCACATGTGCTGAATAAAACCGGTGTAACCTTACCGTGAAGCGCTTACTTACAAGCCCTTAACCAACAACGCAGTTCAAGAAGTAGAGTTAAGAAAATATTTGCTAAATACACAAAAGTAAAAAATAAAACTATAAAATAATAACGAGGCTATATACAGATGGTACCGATACCGAGTCATTGTGCAGGGATACAGGTTAGTTGAGGTAATTTGTACATGTAGGTAGGGGTAAAGTGACCATGCTTAAATAATAAACCGAGAGCAGCAGTGTAAAAGCAAAGTAATGCTAAAGGTCCGGTGGCCAGTTGATTCATTGTTCAGGAGTCTTATGACTTGGGGTTAGAAGCTGTTAAGGAGCCTTTTGGACCTAGACTTGGCGTTCCGGTACCGCTTGCCGTGCGGTAGCAGAGAGAACAGTCTATGGCTTGGGTGACTCGAGTCTTTAACCAGTTTTTGGGCCTTCCTCTGACATCGCCTAGTATATAGGTCATGGATGTCAGGAAGCTTGGCCCCAGTGATTTACGGGGCCATACACAGCTGGTTTGATAGTTTAAGTAGCTTCACTATTTGATGCAGGTACTAAGGACATCAGATGATAAATAACGAGCAATAAGTTAGTCTACCAGCACGATCCGACTTGGGGGGGGGGGGGGGGTATCACTCACATTTGAGCTGCTGCTCTGCAGGGAGCCTCTCGCTCTCTAATGCTTTACAGTTCCAGTTAATAAAGTAGTGTGGGGGGGGGGGGGGGGGGGCACATTCTCTTCCTCCTAACGTTACACCATTGTTAAAAAAACTAAATTGCCATTATGATTGTAGGTAAGCATTTCATTGTATTCGGCGCATGTGACTAATAACATTTGAGGTTCACATCCCTGGTATGTATGCATATACAGTTGAAGTCAGAAGTTTACATATACCGAAGCCAAATACATTTAAACTCAGTTGTTCACAATTCCTAACATTTAATCCTAGTAAAACTTCCCTGTTTTAGGTCAGTTAAGATCATCACTTCATTCTAGAATGTGAAATGTCAGAATAATAGTAGAGAGAATGATTTATTTCAGCTTTTATTTCTTTCATCACATTCCCAGTGGGTCAGAAGTTTACATACAGTCAATTAGTATTTGGTAGCATTGCCTTTAAATGGCTTAATTTAGGTCAAACGTTTCGGGTAGCCTTCCACAAGCTTCCCACAATAAGTTGGGTGAATTTTGGCCCATTCCTCCTGACAGAGTTGGTGTAACGGAGTCAGGTTTGTAGGCCTCCTTGCTCGCACACGCTTATTCAGTTCTCCCCACAAATCTTTTATAGGATTGGGGTCAGGGCTTTGTGATGGCCACTCCAATACCTTGACTTTGTTGTCCTTAAGCCATTTTGCCACAACTTTGGAAGTATGCTTGGTGTCATTGTCCATTTGGAAGACCCATTTGCGAAAAAGCTTTAACTTCCTGACTGATGTCTTGAGATGTTGCTACAATATATCCGCATAATTGTCCTTCCTCATGATGCCATCTATTTTGTGAAGTGCACCAGTCCTTCCTGCAGCAAAGCACCCCCACAACATGATGCTGCCACCCCCGTGCTTCACGGTTGGGATGGTGTTCTTCAGCTTGCAAGCATCCCCCTTTTTCCTCCAAACATAACGATGGTCATTATGGCCAAACAGTTCTATTTTTGTATCATCAGACCAGAGGACAATTCTCCAAAAAGTATGATCTTTGTCCCCATGTGCAGTTGCAAACCATAGTCTGGCTTTTTTGTTGGTGGTTTTGGAGCAGTGGCTTCTTCCTTGTTGAGCGGCCTTTCAGGTTATGTCGATATAGGACTCGTTTAAATGTGGATATAGATACTTTTGTACTTGTTTCCTCCAGCATATTTACAGGGTCCTTTGCTGTTGTTCTGGGATTGATTTACACTTCTCGCACCAAAGTACGTTCATCTGTAGGAAACAGAACGCATCTCCTTCCTGAGCGGTATGACGACTGCGTGGTCCCATGGTGTTTATACTTGCGTACTATTGTTTGTACAGATGAACGTGGTACCTTCAGGCGTTTGGAAATTGCTCCCAATGATGAACCAGACTTGTGGAGGTCTAGAATTATTTTGCTGAGGTCTTGGCTGATTTATTTTGATTTTCCCAAAATGTCAAGCAAAGAGGCACTGAGTTTGAAGGTAGGCCTTGAAATACATCCACAGGTACACCTCCAATTGACTCAAATGATGTCAATTAGTCTATCATAAGCTTCTAAAGCCATTACATCGTTTTCTGGAATTTTCCAAGCTGTTTAAATGCACAGTCAACTTAATGTAAACTTCTGACCCACTGGAATTGTGATACAGTGAATTATAAGTGAAATAATCTGTCTATAAACAATTGTTGGAAAAATTACTTGCCATGCACAAACTAGATGTCCTAACCGACTTGTCAAAACTATAGTTTGCCAACAAGAAATGTGTGGAGTGGTTGAAAAACGAGTTAATAACTAAGTGTATGTAAAATTCCGACTTCAACTGTATGTATGTATGTATGTATGTATGTACAGTGGGGAGAACAAGTATTTGATAACCTGCAAAATCGGCAGTGTTTCCTACTTAAAGCATGTAGAGGTCTGTAATTTTTATCATAGGTACACTTCAACTGTGAGACAGAATCTAAAACAAAAATCCAGAAAATCACATTGTATGATTTAAGTAATTAATTTGCATTTTATTGCATGACATAAGTATTTGATACATCAAAAAAGCAGAACTTAATATATTTGGTACAGAAACCCTTGTTTGCAATTACAGAGATCATACGTCTCCTGTAGTTCTTGACCAGGTTTGCACACACTGCAGCAGGGATTTTGGCCCACTCCTCCATACAGACCTTCAGGTTTCGGGGCTGTCGCTGGGCAATACAGACTTTCAGCTCCCTCCAAAGATTTTCTATTGGGTTCAGGTCTGGAGACTGGCTAGGCCACTCCAGGACCTTGAGATGCTTCTTACGGAGCCACTCCTTAGTTGCCCTGGCTGTGTGTTTGGGGTCGTTGTCATGCTGGAAGACCCAGCCACAACCCATCTTCAATGCTCTTACTGAGGGAAGGAGGTTGTTGGCCAAGATCTCGCGATACATGGCCCCATCCATCCTCCCCTCAATACGGTGCAGTCGTCCTGTCCCCTTTGCAGAAAAGCATCCCCAAAGAATGATGTTTCCAGCTCCATGCTTCACGGTTGGGATGGTATTCTTGGGGTTGTACTCATCCTTCTTCTTCCTCCAAACACAGCGAGTGGAGTTTAGACCAAAAAGCTCTATTTTTGTCTCATCAGACCACATGACCTTCTCCCATTCCTCCTCTGGATCATCCAGATGGTCATTGGCAAACTTCAGACGGGCCTGGACATGCACTGGCTTGAGCAGGGGGACCGTGCGTGCGCTGCAGGATTTTAATCCATGACGGCGTAGTGTGTTACTAATGGTTTTCTTTGAGACTGTGGTCCCAGCTCTCTTCAGGTCATTGACCAGGTCCTGCCGTGTAGTTCTGGGCTGATCCCTCACCTTCCTCATGATCATTGATGCCCCACGAGGTGAGATCTTGCATGGAGCCCCAGACGGAGGGTGATTGACCGCCATCTTGAACTTCTTCCATTGTCTAATAATTGCGCCAACAGTTGTTGCCTTCTCACCAAGCTGCTTGCCTATTGTCCTGTAGCCCATACCAGCCTTGTGCAGGTCTACAATTTTATCCCTGATGTCCTTACACAGCTCTCTGGTCTTGGCCATTGTGGAGAGGTTGGAGTGTGTTTGATTGAGTGTGTGGACAGGTGTTGTTTATACAGGTAACGAGTTCAAACAGGTGCAGTTAATACAGGTAATGAGTGGAGAACAGGAGGGCTTCTTAAAGAAAGACTAACAGGTCTGTGAGAGCCGGAATTCTTACTGGTTGGTAGGTGATCAAATACTTATGTCATGCAATAAAATGCTAATTAAATTACTTAAAAAATCATACAATGTGATTTTCTGGATTTTTGTTTTAGATTCCGTCTCTCACAGTTGAAGTGTACCTATGATAAAAATTACAGACCTCTACATGCTTTGTAAGTAGGAAAACCTGCAAAATCAGCAGTGTATCAAATACTTGTTCTCCCCACTGTATGTATGTATGTATGTATGTATGTATGTATGTATGTATGTATGTATGTATGCATGCATGTATGTTGGTATGTATGTATGTATGTATGCATGTTGGTATGTATGTATGTATGTATGTATGTATGTATGCATGCATGCATGTATGTATGTATGTATGTAGATAAGGACGTTTGAGAGTTTCTTGCTGAGTTGACAGGAAAATAAAATCTGACTGACGATACTGGATCGTTATATTTCTGAGTGTGCGTGCATGGGTCAGCTTTGTCGTTTATGATGGCTGGATGATGGGGGAAAGAGTGAAAAGAGATGACGGACTCATCAAAAGAAAACAGCCTACATATGTGACACAATAGCAGCTATAGCAGGACTAGTCACTTCTATTTTAAGTCAATTGATTCAGTAGCCTGTGTGAATCAAAATCCTATTCATTAAAGAAAAATAAGGGACTTTGAGTGCACGCTCCCTAGCCTACTTCAAAATCCTGCCAATTTCTAAGCAGTGACATTAAGGCTCTAAGACTTTCTTACACCACGGTTTGAGCTGGAAAAAATGTAACGTCGTCATGCACTCATGCACGTCTCTCTCTCTCCAAATGTAACAACGTCATGCACTCATGCACGTCTCTCTCTCTCCAAATGTAACAACGTCATGCACTCAGGCACGTCTCTCTCTCTCCAAATGTAACAACGTCATGCACGTCTCTCTCTCTCTCCAAATGTAACAACGTCATGCACTCATGCACGTCTCTCTCTCTCCAAATGTAACAACGTCATGCACTCATGCACGTCTCTCTCTCTCCAAATGTAACAACGTCATGCACGTTTCTCTCTCTCTCCAAATGTAACAACGTCATGCACTCAGGCACGTCTCTCTCTCTCCAAATGTAACAACGTCATGCACTCATGCACGTCTCTCTCTCTCCAAATGTAACAACGTCATGCACTCAGGCACGTCTCTCTCTCTCCAAATGTAACAACGTCATGCACTCATGCACGTCTCTCTCTCTCCAAATGTAACAACGTCATGCACTCATGCACGTCTCTCTCTCTCCAAATGTAACAACGTCATGCACTCATGCACGTCTCTCTCTCTCCAAATGTAACAACGTCATGCACTCAGGCACGTCTCTCTCTCTCCAAATGTAACAACGTCATGCACGTCTCTCTCTCTCTCCAAATGTAACAACGTCATGCACTCATGCACGTCTCTCTCTCTCCAAATGTAACAACGTCATGCACTCAGGCACGTCTCTCTCTCTCCAAATGTAACAACGTCATGCACGTCTCTCTCTCTCTCCAAATGTAACAACGTCATGCACTCAGGCACGTCTCTCTCTCTCCAAATGTAACAACGTCATGCACTCAGGCACGTCTCTCTCTCTCCAAATGTAACAACGTCATGCACTCAGGCACGTCTCTCTCTCTCCAAATGTAACAACGTCATGCACTCATGCACGTCTCTCTCTCTCCAAATGTAACAACGTCATGCACTCATGCACGTCTCTCTCTCTCCAAATGTAACAACGTCATGCACTCATGCACGTCTCTCTCTCTCCAAATGTAACAACGTCATGCACTCATGCACGTCTCTCTCTCTCCAAATGTAACAACGTCATGCACTCAGGCACGTCTCTCTCTCTCCAAATGTAACAACGTCATGCACTCAGGCACATCTCTCTCTCTCCAAATGTAACAACGTCATGCACTCATGCACGTCTCTCTCCAAATGTAACAACGTCATGCACTCAGGCACGTCTCTCTCTCTCCAAATGTTAATAGTATGCAAACATTTCATCATCAAGGTACTTCCTCTCCTCTCAGTTAGGGGCAGTGTACCATGCTCCCTCTCTCCCAATCACTGTTCTCTACTCCAGACAGTATAAGGTTATGGCTGACATTTAGTCTCCCGTAAGCAGCCTTCACAGGGAGCAACGCAGAGGTGATCTCCCCTAATCGGGGAGCGTCTCTCCTGCAGCGTAGATCACCAGAAAGGAATCAGCATAACTAACACACAAGTTACGGTCTGGGGCCGGTCATCACAACAATAAATCAGTTTAAAAAGGTATTTTAACCTGTCTAGCCCCTGCGTTCCGCTAGCGGAACTCCTCCCACATTCCACTGAAAAGGCAGAGCACGAAATTCAAAAAATATTTTTTAGAAATATTTAACTTTCACACATTAACAAGTCCAATACGGCAAATGAAAGATACACATCTTGTGAATCCAGTCAACATGTCCGATTTTTAAAATGTTTTACAGCGAAAACAGCACGTATATTTATGTTAGCTCACCACCAAATACAAAGGACAGACATTTTTCACAGGACAGGTAGCATGCACAAAGCCAACCTAACTAACCAAGAACCAACCAAACTAACCAAGAAACAACTTCATCAGATGACAGTCTTATAACATGTTACACAATAAATCTATGTTTTGTTCGAAAAATGTGCATATTTGAGGTATAAATCAGTTTTACATTGCAGCTACCATCAGAGCTACCGTCAAAAATAGCACCGAAGCAGCCAGAGCAATTATAGAGACCAACGTGTATTACCTAATTACTCATCATAAAACATTTCTTAAAAATACACAGCGTACAGCAATTGAAAGACACAGATCTTGTGAATCCAGACAATATTTCAGATGTTCTAAGTGTTTTACAGCGAAAACACAATATAATGTTATATTAGCTTAGCACAATAGCAAACATCACAATAGCTCACAATAGCATTGATTCAAGCCAAACATAGCCATTACGTATAAACCACCAAAAGATATTAATTTTTTCACTAACCTTCTCAGAATTCTTCAGATGACAGTCCTATAACATCATATTACACAACGCATATAGAGTTTGTTCGAAAATGTGCATATTTAGCGGCACAAATCGTACTTAGACAATGAAAACAGTGTCCATAACGTCAAGCAATATGTCCGGCGCCATCTTGGAAAGACACCTATTCTTATCGAAAACTATTCCAAAACTTGACTAAAAAATAAAGGTTGGACAGCAATTGAAAGACAAATTAGTTCTTAATGCAATCGCCGAATTACATTTTTAAAATTAACCTTACTGCGCAATACAGGCTGCGATAACGCTAGGCTACACTGCAGGAAATTGCGTTTCATGCATTTGACATTTTTCAACAGAACAATGAATTATCAGCATAAAGACTGCTTACTATTAGCTGAGCTTCCATCAGAATCTTGGGCAAGGTGTCATTTCTTCAAAACAATCGTCTTTGGGTTGAAAGATGTCCTCTTGTCCGGTCGAATTAGCCGCTAAACGTTAGCCGCCAACTGGAGTGGTGTCCAACTCGTGAAGCGCATGGCAAAGAAATCCCAGAAAATCGCAATAAACTGCTATAAGTCGGTTTAAATTAACTACCTTATGATGTCTTTAACACCTATAACGAATAAAAACATGACTGGAGATATAGAAATACTAAAACGAAAGCGTTTGCAGGACGCCATTCTGATGTCTTCATGCGCCAAGCGCATTGTTGAAAAGAACGGTACTTCCGGTTCCACGTCTAATATAAGGTCCCAGATTGCGCAATCGACTCCATTCAAAGTCTCACCGCTTACTGACATCTAGAGGAAGGCGTATGCAGTGCATGTACCCTCATAGCTTGCATGGGGACTTATAAACTGATCTCAGAACAGGGACATGGATTTATGAAATCTCACTCCCTGACAGGAAAAGTGCTGCAGAAAGAGTTCTGTTTCACTCAGAGAAATAATTCAAACGGTTTTAGAAACTAGAGAGTGTTTTCTATCCAATAGTAATAATAATATGCATATTGTACGAGCAAGAATTGAGTATGAGGCCGTTTAAATTGTGAACGATTTTCCCCCAAAGTGTAAATAGCGCCCCCTATCATCAACAGGTTTTAAGGCTTAAAAAGAAGTGCATGTTTATAATATGATGTAAGCTTCATCATATGCTCACATGTAGCAGTGAGGCTGATCTTGCACACACAGCACCAGTAGCGGTCAGTGAGGCTGATCACACACACACACAGCACCAGTAGCGGTCAGTGAGGCTGATCACACACACACACAGCACCAGTAGCGGTCAGTGAGGCTGATCTTGCACACACACAGCACCAGTAGCGGTCAGTGAGGCTGATCTTGCACACACACAGCACCAGTAGCGGTCAGTGAGGCTGATCTTGCACACACACAGCACCAGTAGCGGTCAGTGAGGCTGATCTTGCACACACACAGCACCAGTAGCGGTCAGTGAGGCTGATCTTGCACACACACAGCACCAGTAGCGGTCAGTGAGGCTGATCTTGCACACACACAGCACCAGTAGCGGTCAGTGAGGCTGATCTTGCACACACACAGCACCAGTAGCGGTCAGTGAGGCTGATCTTGCACACACACAGCACCAGTAGCGGTCAGTGAGGCTGATCTTGCACACACACAGCACCAGTAGCGGTCAGTGAGGCTGATCTTGCACACACACAGCACCAGTAGCGGTCAGTGAGGCTGATCTTGCACACACACAGCACCAGTAGCGGTCAGTGAGGCTGATCTTGCACACACACAGCACCAGTGCCGGTCAGCGAGGCTGATCTTGCACACACACAGCACCAGTAGCGGTCAGCGAGGCTGATCACACACACAGCACCAGTGGCGGTCAGTGAGGCTGATCTTGCACACAGCACCAGTAGTGGTCAGCGAGGCTGATCTTGCACACACACAGCACCAGTAGCGGTCAGCGAGGCTGATCACACACACAGCACCAGTAGCGGTCAGCGAGGCTGATCACACACACACACACAGCACCAGTAGCGGTCAGCGAGGCTGATCACACACACAGCACCAGTAGCGGTCAGTGAGGCTGATCTTACACACACACAGCACCAGTGGCGGTCAGCGAGGCTGATCTTACACACACACAGCACCAGTGGCGGTCAGCGAGGCTGATCTTGCACACACACAGCACCAGTAGCGGTCAGCGAGGCTGATCACACACACAGCACCAGTGGCGGTCAGCGAGGCTGATCTTGCACACACAGCACCAGTAGCGGTCAGCGAGGCTGATCACACACACACACAGCACCAGTAGCGGTCAGTGAGGCTGATCACACACACACACAGCACCAGTAGCGGTCAGTGAGGCTGATCACACACACACACACAGCACCAGTAGCGGTCAGTGAGGCTGATCACACACACACACACACAGCACCAGTAGCGGTCAGTGAGGCTGATCACACACACACACACACAGCACCAGTAGCGGTCAGTGAGGCTGATCACACACACACACACACAGCACCAGTAGCGGTCAGTGAGGCTGATCACACACACACACACACAGCACCAGTAGCGGTCAGTGAGGCTGATCACACACACACACACACACACACAGCACCAGTAGCGGTCAGTGAGGCTGATCACACACACAGCACCAGTAGCGGTCAGTGAGGCTGATCACACACACAGCACCAGTAGCGGTCAGTGAGGCTGATCACACACACACACACACACACAGCACCAGTAGCGGTCAGTGAGGCTGATCACACACACACACAGCACCAGTAGCGGTCAGTGAGGCTGATCACACACACACACACACACCACCAGTAGCGGTCAGTGAGGCTGATCACACACACACACACAGCACCAGTAGCGGTCAGTGAGGCTGATCACACACACACACACACAGCACCAGTAGCGGTCAGTGAGGCTGATCACACACACACACAGCACCAGTAGCGGTCAGTGAGGCTGATCACACACACACACAGCACCAGTAGCGGTCAGTGAGGCTGATCACACACACACACAGCACCAGTAGCGGTCAGTGAGGCTGATCACACACACACACACACACACACAGCACCAGTAGCGGTCAGTGAGGCTGATCACACACACACACAGCACCAGTGGCGGTCAGTGAGGCTGATCACACACACAGCACCAGTGGCGGTCAGTGAGGCCGATCACACACACAGCACCAGTGGCGGTCAGTGACGTTTAAGATGCAGAGTTTTTTCTTCCCTTCATGAGCATTGTCTTATTTCTATCACAGCATATTGGATGACTGTCATTCATATTCCATTCACCCAGTTCAGTGTCACATCGATAGGTTTAGGCTACTACACGATACTCAAATTTTCATGAGGTTGCTACAACCTAGCCTATGAATGAAAGTTTACAACGTAGGTGCACACAGGTGGAGAGACAAATTTGAGGTGACAGACATTGACATTCCATACCGCCTTGCACACTCTTGCCTGCATCTAGCTGATATAGGGTGTAATCTTTAGTCCAACATTTGCAAACGAGAGTTTCTATAGGACAAATTCAGGTATGTTTATCCTCGTTTGTTTACTTTTCTTAAACGGAAGCAGAAGGGGCGGAATGAATACACCCCTGATCATACGTAAACACAGTTCACATTGTATTCCTTCTCTTCCCTTTGTTTGTGGACTTCAAGGCACAACACATCAGCTGTATGTGATCAGCCGAAAAAACCTTTCCAAGCCAAACCATACCTGCTACACACAGCCTACATCGTTGTCACCATATCAGCTAAAGAAACATCATAGTCAACATAGCTAATAGAACTAACGCATTACTATAAACTGGGTGGTTTGAGCCCTGAATTCTGATTGGCTGAAAGCCATTGTATATCAGACGGTATACCACAGGTATGACAAAACATTCCGTTTTACTGCTCTAGTTACGTTGGTAACCAGTTTATAACAGCAATAAGGCACCTTTGAGGTTTGTGGTATATGGTCAATATACCACGGCCTGTATCCAGGCACTCTGCGTTGCGCATAATATCAGGCCTTGGACATTAATTTCACCTCCTCGGGCCTATTGGGTTCTCAATCCCAATATGCTGCTTAACTTTGCCATTATGCACATAGCAACAAAGGGAAAGGTGTAAATTCTACAGGACATTCAACATATCGTATAGGGTGCTGTCCTGTAGAGATGGAACAATAGGTTTAAAAATCAATGTGTCGTTACCTATGCAAATACACGCTCAACTAATCCATTCTAAACCTAATGTGACCTAACAGTCCAATGGTGTAATGCTGCTCTTAAAATAACAACCTACGGAGACTAAAGCCTGTGCACATATGTACGTCTCTAGGTAAAACCAATTAAAAGGCCATGTGATAAAGTATGTTGGTGTATCTCTCTGTAAAGACTACCTGACCTATGGCATAGTCTACGGTCGTTACAATGAGGCTATGCACCAAATCAAGATTATTAGTCTACCAATTTAGAAGGCATGGTTTTATCTATGCTAGGAAAAATCATCAATTTAATCCCAAACATAGATGTGCTAAATAAAGGGGTCTTCAACCATGTCTTGCTCAGGGACACCTCCCTGGTAAACCGGCGCCCAACAACGTACATTAGAAAATAGTTCACATCAAGGCTTGACTTTTTTCCCCCACTTGTCCTTTGGACAAGTAGGCCAGATTTTTTGACAAATGCTCAACTCACGCGTGTAAAAAACAAACAAAACAAACACGATTTTTACATCATTGTTGGCTGATGCAAGGAACCACTTTACAAAATAAAAGCCTGTCTCAAAATACAACACTGCCCCTTTAAGGCTCTCCTGGAGGATGGTTGGCCACCCTTCCTACCCTATAAAATATTGCAACATTACAATTACAACCAAATACTTGGTCTTTATAAAGTAGTTTCCTCCAGGGCTCAAAATGAGTGTTGTCCCGTTGTCTCTTCGTCCCTGGGAAAAACATTTTTATTATGTCTTACCTTCAAATGTTGATAAAGTTGTATTTCTTCATTTATACGCTCAACAATGCATGTTAATGCAAATGTTCCATAATGCAATAAAGTGGGAAAAGACTGTTCTCAAAGTGCATCGCACTTTTGTGACAAATCTGAAAATATCCATTAGAAACTAAGAAAAAGATGCATCGACTAGCATGGGTTACAGATTATGACTGATTACACCTTTGGCTGCTGGACAATGAAATAATATTGGTTTGAAAACCAATAGAATGAGAAAAATGCTGGTTTCAATGACATTAAGTGTTTCTAAAATAATTCCCTCAACATTTATGGTTGTATTTCGGCTAGGCTACTTTGAAACAAGGTAAGACATGCTTCATAAAATGACAAAATGTCCAGGTTTTAAACAATTAAGTTCATGGTTAAATGGTTTGTAAATCTTGAGCACCTCCGCTCAGATTCAAGGTGGGTGATGTGTGGCGCGCAACAGGCACTGTCCTTCACTCTCAAGTCTTGTGATCATTTGACCTAAACAAGCCATGCCTCGAGTATGTCGACAGAATCAAGCCTTTGGAAATGAATTACCCTTCATTATAATTTGTCAAACATGACTGGCACTTAGGAGACTTAATTACATAAATATAGGCGTAAAGTTTGGCTACATTTTCTGGCTCCTCCCTCATGTCAGCATGGGTTTGGACATGGAGACTGTATCCAATATGCATATAACCCACACTTTGACATGTAGTCTTTTTAAATTGTATTTATTTTCATGAAATGTATTTGAATAATATTCCAGTGTTGGCCTCTGATCCGATTCTGATCGGAGTAATTGTTTGATATTGTGATGTCTTGATGAACAATCAGGCCTTAATGTCCATGAACTCTTATAATCTCCACTAGGCACAGCCAGAAGAGGACTGGCCAACCCTCAGAGCCTGGTTCCTCTCTAAGTTTCTTCCTAGGGAGTTTTTCCCTAGCCACATGCTCCTACATCTGCATAGCTTGATGTTTAGGCTGGGTTTCTGTATAGCACTTTGTGGCATCTGCTGATGTAAAAAGAGATTTATAAATAAATGCAATTTGATTTGAAATGTATATTCTTGTCCAACATGTTTTTTGTTGTAGTTTTTTTACTTGTCCCAGACAAGCATTAATGTTGAGCCCTGCACACGCCTCATCTTATCAGGAGAATGATGGCAAGAAGTAATCAACATTTAAAAATGAATCGATTTGGTAGATAGTTTCATGATTTTGACCTCCCCACATTATAAATCGGAAGAGGAAGTGTAAACTCAAACATAGCCTATTAGCTAGAAAACGCCAAACACATTTTCACTAAGAACAGAGCAGTTAAACAAAGGTCAGCCATGTGTTGTCAAAAAGCCATGTGTTGTCAAAAAGCCATGTGTTGTCAAAAAGCCATGTGTTGTCAAAAAGCCATGTGTTGTCAAAAAGCCATGTGTTGTCAAAAAGCCATGTGTTGTCAAAAAGCCATGTGTTGTCAAAATGTTCAAGTTAAGAAAGCTTACCAGCAGCCAGAGGCACGTGCCAAACTGATAGCTAATTCACATTTGCTTTTTCAAAACCTCTGTCAGATACTCCAGTGAGTAACTTTTTTTTCTAAATATATTTTTGCAGATCCCTAGAGGACCCCCGGTTGAATCCCCCAGTGCTAAATGATACAGAGCAGCCCAACAACGTACAATGTAGGCTACCTGTAAAGAGATGAAAAGTGCATCGTTCCCTTTCCTTTGAAATAGAATGGGTATAATCAGAATGATTGGTGGGTAAGGGGGGGAATTCTGCCTTCCATTAAGAAAATGCTTTAGCAGGGATGCGTGCTGAAAGGCTTTGTCTGTTCTTTCACAGAGAAATGGCTTCTTATGCAGACCTAGTTATAGTGGGAATTCTTTAGAATTCTGCCAATTGCGCTTGGCAACATAACTATGGATGAAGTACTGATATAAGCAGTGTATTAAAGGCATGAAGATAAACCGTATAGCCGTTGCGTTTTCAACTATGTTGTCAACTATAATCTACTGTCAAATGGAAGACATTTTCACTAATGTAAATATGTAGAGCCTGTGCACTGTTTGTCTAAGCTCATCCCTCTGTAATAACACAGGCCCGGGCCACACCAATGGCTTCTGGAGAAAATAAACAATGTCATTAAGAAGAAGGAGCTACGTTAGCCGACCTCTCAGAACAGGCTCACAGAAGCACATCCACTAAATGTTTCTAACCGCCAGCCATGACTTTGTTTGGAGACGCCACAACAGTGTTTCCCCTACTATTATTCAGGCGGGGTGGGGTTCTCCACCTAGCCCTGAAGCCCCTAGCCATAATACACTCCTCTTCAAAAGGGAATCCTAAAGAGTGAAGACTAGCCATGGCTTCAGCTGAAAGCTACATGGTGGTACTAGGAGACTGTTGCTTTGAGGAAACCTTTCGCCCCCGTCTGTAACAAGGAAAGACTAAATAAGCCCTGCACTATAACCCAGAACCCTCAAAATGACCACAGAGATATAGAACTAGGCTACCTGCCGAGACCACCACAGCTCTGGGTTGGGGCAGTGCAGTGAAGTGTGATTTGAACTAGCCTAACTGAGTGCCACATCTAGCGTAATTCACAGCAATGTTACCCCGCTAACAGCAGTAAAAGAAGTCAGTTCCAATCTGAAATTGGTATGACCCCCTCCAATCGACTTCTCCGCCATAGAATCTGTAATGGACTTCCATGTTTCACTGGCATTCGTGGTTCTTGTTAGGCTATTCCAAACCATTTGGAATGCAAAACACTGCCAAAAGAAGACAGAGGATGAATGTACAGTGGACACACGTTTGCATACGAAGGCTGGTGGACACAGAGACAGAATAGTTTCTGTTGTTCTATTGGACAAACATTCTCCTCTCCATTACTTTAGTGTTCACATGAAAACACACAAGGAACAAAATGTCAATTTCAGTTTGAGCAGGGCGGTGGTGCTACTCTCGTCCCTCCACCAAAAACCTTGTGTTGTCTTGACTTTAGGTAATAATAGGGGATGTTATGATGTCTGCTCGCCAGGCATCCATACTGTAGCATAGCAGCAGGGGAACAACAGGACAGTTATGGGTCAAGGATGGAAGGCTGACCATAGGGGTTGACTTGGCCTGGAGCAATGGACAGCAAGAATTACCTTTATTTAGGTTTCTCTTTCACCCCCTCCTTCCTTTTCACTGCATTAAAGATGCATTACGCAGAAATCCTTCCGCCATTTTATGGTTGCTAAAATTAGAATAGGTCACCTAATTTCAGTTTGTGTGACAAAACAAACAAGTACAGTGTAGAGAATCATTGTACCATCTAAACTGCTGTGAAATATATTTTCCATCAGCTGAAAATACAACATTTTTGGTTGTGTACAGAACGTAAAATACACAAAAACTAAACAGGAAGCATAGAAAAAGTGCACATAAAAACAGACCTACCGCTTCTTAGACTTCATTTGAATGAGAAAGAAATATTAGTTATAGATCTGTCAATGAGAATTTGGACAGGTCGCCCAAAAGGTTATATATTGAAGCTTTAAGTAGACAATGGAGATCTGGGTCGTCTTCAGTAAGCATGTGACAAAACAGGGGTAAATGTTTGTTTAAAAACAGAAGAGGTAACCTACCACCAAAGCATTACATAATAAAAGCTGCACATGTTATGTTCAAAATATTGTATCCCGTTTCGTGCATGCTGAACTCAAGCTTGGCCAAATGCACTGTACAGCAGTGTGGGAAAAAAACACATTTGACACACTTCCCAAGTAGAGGTACAAATTGTTGCAATTCCTTGGCCAGTATGTTTAACTCCTTCTGTAAGTAGGTGAGTGTGACTGAGAAATTGGGCCTGGTTATTTCCACAGAACACACACAGTTTAGGGAATTCTAATAGTAACCTGAGGTGTAATCATTAGTCCAAACAAGTAAAACAAGTATATTTTGGACAAATGCAGGCCCCTCCCAGTCTCCTTCCATTTGCTAATGTTAAAGAAACGTTTTGCAATAGAATCCACATAATGAATACACCCCAGATTAGTAGGTAATTACAGGTAAGGTTGATGCAATGCCAAAACAACTAATCCCACTTCTTGGAGCAAGAACACACTGATCCATAGGTGTTGCAAGTCAGCTTCAGACAAGTGGAGTAGAATGCACATAATGTTGACAAACAATGCAGGAAATAAGAATTCAGTAGAGCCAAAAAGTGCTGCCTGACTAGCTTTGTTTCCAAGGAGCAAATTCCACCCTATCAGAGTCGACCCTTACTTCCTCATTGTAGCAATGCGCGCTACCGAAAGCTGATTTGGAAGAAAGCTCGTTGACCCCGGAGCATCGCCCTCCCCCAACCAAAATACAGTAAAATAACGCGGGAGCGCGCATTTCAATGAAACGGAATCTGCGCTCATTGGTCGAGGCATCATTCCTGCTCGGTTTGACACTCCCTCTACAACTAACAGTGCCCTTTAAACAAATTATAAACTACAGATAAAACCACAAATACACAGATAACAGATAGATACAAATGCATTAATAAATAGTAAACGTATAATACAGAGAGCCATGTAATTACATTCCGATGTAAACAATATTACATTGCGCTCAACAGTGACTGTCGAGAGGAAATAGAACAGTTGAAGACAACAGAAAGTCGCTCTGTGTTGCCCCTGATGGTCACAGCCCGAATTTGAGCAACGTAGATAGCGAAGAAATTAACAATTACAGAAATTGGTACCTGAAAACCCGCCTGTCGCTTCGGCGTGCATTTCTGAACATCCTTACCTACACAATGAATGAGTTTGTGCCGCCACGAATCAAGATCCTGCCGAAAGCCTCGCCTCTCGATCGAACATTGCTGCCTCTTACACACACTCGCCATTTTCTACCGAGCCCTCTCGGGAACGCGCGCGTTGGCAGAGAGGAAGCGCTAACATTAAGATGAGCGCGCACGCAATGAAGAATAGGCGCTCTACCGAGTGCGCACTAAACTGCTGTCAAAGCTCAGTTGCGCTGTCACACCCTACAAGTTCACATCTATTAAAAAATATATATTTAACCTTTATTTAACTAGGCAAGTCAGTTAAAAATTCCTATTTACAATGACGGCCTACCCTGGCCAAAACCTAACCCGGACACTGGGCCAATTGTTCGCCGGCCTATGGGACTCCCAATCATAGCTAATTCTTTATTCAAAAATATTGTGCCTACACATATTTGAGCTAGTCATTGAAATAGGACGTTTAAAATGCAGCATTAATTCACTGCCCCATTGAACCATGTCTGCCAGAGTGCTCTAGCACAGCGGTTCCCAAACTGTTTCACTCTGGGCCCCCGTATTGGGGAATATTCCGCTCAACCACCCTCCCACCCTGCGTGCGCGCCACATCTATATCTATGGGGAAAAGCATTGTTCATGACACAAACTGTTCACACCGCTCTTGTTGGCGGAGAGACATTTTAGCAGTTTTGAAGCAAATTTTCTAGCAAATCTATGTTCATGTCTAATGTGTATTCATGTGATATTTCAGTAACACAAACACTACAAAATCTATGGGCTAAAAAAACCTAACAAAAAAATGTTACCTGACATTTCTGACAAGTTATAAATAGCTCTCTAAGGTTTGTAATGACTAAGGAGAACTGATGATGCACCACCCAATTTCTACATTACACCTTGTGCATTCTACTATTACAACTTTCAAGAGTAAACTGAAAGCTGGACTGAGTTCCTTAAAAATATACACTACCGTTCAAAAGTTTGGGGTCACTTAGAAATGTCCTTGTTTTTGAAAGAAAGCAAAAAATGTGTCCGTTAAAATAACATCAAATTGATCAGAAATACAGTGTAGACATTGTTAATGTTGTAAATGACTTTTGTAGCTGGAAATGGCAGATTTTTTATGGAATATCTACAGAGGCCCATTATCACCAATCATCACTCGTGTGTTCCAATGGCTCGTTGTGTTAGCTAATCCAAGTTAATCATTTTAAAAGGCTAATTGATCATTAGAAAACCCTTTTGCAATTATGTTAGCACAGCTGAAAACTGTAGTTCTGATAAAGAAGCAATAAAACAGGCCTTCTTTAGGCTAGTTGAGTATCTGGAACGTCAGTATTTGTGGGTTTGATTACAGGCTCAAAATGGTCTGAAACAAAGAACTTTCTTCTGAAACTCATCAGTCTATTCTTGTTCTGAGAAATGAAGGCTATTCCATGCGAGAAATTGCCAAGAAACTGAAGATCTCGTACAACGCTGTGTACTACTCCCTTCACAGAACAGCGCAAACTGTCTCTAACCAGAATAGAAAGAGAAGCGGGAGGCCCCGGTGCACAACTGAGCAAGAGGACAAGTACATTACAGTGTCTAGTTTGCGAAACAGACGCCACACAAGTCCTCAACTGGCAGCTTCATTAAATAGTACCCGCAAAACACCAGTCTCAACTTCAACAGTGAAGAGGCGACTCCGGTATGCTGGCCTTCTAGGCAGAGTTCTTCTGTTCAGTGTCAGTGTTCTTTTGCCCATCTTAATCTTTTCTTTTATTGGCCAGTCTGAGATACGGCTTTTTCTTTGCAACTCTGCCTAGAAGGCCAGCATCCTGAAGTCGCCTCTTCACTGTTGACATTGAGAATGGTGTTTTGCGGGTACTATTTAATGAAGCTGCCAGTGACGTTATTTTAATGGACAAAAAATGTGATTTTCTTTCAAAACAAGAACATTTCTAAGTGACCCCAGACTTTTGAATGGTAGTGCATATATATACAGTATCTTGTACACTACATGACCAAAAGTATGTGAACAACTGCTCGTCAAACATCTCATTCCAAAATCACGGCCATTAATATGGAGTTGGTCCCCCCTTTGCTGCTATAACAGCCTCCACACTCTGGGAAGGCTTTCCACTAGATATTTTATCATTGCTGCGGGGACTTGCATCTATTCAGCCCCAAGAGCATTAGTGAGGTCGGCACTGATGTTGGGCGATTAGGCCTGGCTTGCAGTCGGCGTTCCAATTCATCCCTAAGGTGTTCGATGTTGTTTATTTCAGGACTCTGTGAAGGCCAGTCAAGTTCTTCCACACCAATCTCGACAAACCATTTCTGTATATGGACCTAGCTTTGTGCACAGGGAATTGTCATGCTGAAACAGGCAAGGGCCTTCCCCAAACTGTTGCCACAAACGCCTAGCCCGAGCCATGAAAAACAGCCCCAGACCATAATTTCTCATCCACCAAACTTTACAGTTGTCACTATGCATTGGGGCATTCACCAAACCCAGATTAGTTCATCGGACTTCCAGATGGTGAAGCGTGATTCATCACTCCAGAGAACTTGTTTCCACTCCTCCAGAATTCAAAAGCGGCGAGCTTTACACCACACCACACCACTCCACCTGACGCTTGGAATTGTTCATCGTGATCTTAGGCTTGTGGGCGACTGCTCGGCCATGGAAACTCATTTCATGAAGCATCCAGAATAACTGTTCTTGTGCTGACATTGCTTCCAGAGGCATTTTGGAACTCGGTAGTGAGTGTTGCAATGGATTGCAGACTACTTTTATGCGCTACACGCTTCAGCACTCAGTTGTTCCGATTTTATACACCTGTCAGCAACTTGTGTGACTGAAATAGCCGAATGCACTAATTTGAAGTGGTGTCCACATACTTTTGAATATACGTATATAGTGCATTCGGAACTTTAATGCTGCAGAAATGTTTTTGTACCCTTCCCCAGATCTGTGCCTCGACACAATCCTGTCTCTACGGACAATTCCTTTGACCGCATGGCTTGGTTTTTGCTCTGGCATGAACTGTCAACCGTGGGACCTTAAATAGACAGGTGGGTGCCTTTCCAAATCATGTCCAATCAATTGAATTTACCACAGGTGGATTCCAATCAAGTTGTAGAAACATCTGAAGGATGATCAGGGGAAACAGGATGCACTTGAGACCAATTTCGAGTCTCATAGCCAAGGGTCTGAATACTTATGGAAATAAGGTATTTCATTTTTTTATTTTGAAACATTTACAAAAAAAATCTAAAAACAGTTTTCGCTTTGTCATTATGTGTATGGTATTGTGTGTAGATTGCTGAGGATTTGTTTTTATTTAATCCATTTTAGAATAAGGCTGTAAGGAAATAAAATGTGGAAAAAGTCAAGGGGTCTGAATACTTTCCGAAGGCACTGTGTATATGTGTATATATACACTACCGGTCAAAGTTTTAGAACACCTACTCATTCAAGGGTTTTTCTTTATTTGTTCTATTTTCTACATTGTTGAATAGCAGTGAAGACATCAAAACTATGAAATAACACATATGGAATCATGTAGTAACCAAAAAAGTGTTAAACAAATCTAAATATATTTTCTATTTGAGTTTCTTCAAATAGCCACCCTTTGCCTTGATGACAGCTTTGCACACTCTTGGCATTCTCTCAACCAGCTTCACCTGGAATTATTTTCCAACAGCCTTGAAAGAGTTCCCACATATGCTGAGCACTTCTTGGCTGCTTTTCTATCACTCTGTGGTCCGACTCCTCCCAAACCATCTCAATTGGGTTGAGGTCGGGGGATTGTGGAGGCCAGTCATCTGATGCAGCACTCCAGCACTCTCCTTCTTGGTCAAATAGCCCTTACACAGCCTGGAAATGTGTTGGGTTATTGTCCTGTTGAAAAACAAATGATAGTCCCACTAAGCCCAAACCAGATGGAATGGCGTATTGCTGCAGAATGCTGTGGTACTGTAGCCATGGTGGTTAAGTGTGCCTTGAATTCTAAAGAAATCACAGACAGTGTCACCAGCAAAGCACCCCCACACCATCCCACCTCCTCCTCCATGGTTTACGGTGGGAAAAACACATGCAGGGATCATCCGTTCACCCACACCACCTCTCACAAAGACACAGCGGTTGGAACCAAAAATCTCCAACTTGGACTCCAGACCAAAGGACACATTTACATCGGTCTATTTTCCATTGCTCGTGTTTCTTGGCCCAAGCAAGTCTCTTCTTATTATTGATGTCCTTTAGTAGTGGTTTCTTTGCAGCAATTCGACCATGAAGGCCTGATTCACGCAGTCTCCTCTGAACAGTTGCTGTTGAGATGTGTCTGTTACTTGAACTCTGTGAAGCATTTATTTGGGCTGCAATGTCTGAGGCTGGTAACTCTAATGAACTAATCCTCTACAGCAGAGGTAACTCTGGGTCTTCCTTTCCCGTGGAGGTCCTCATGAGAGCCAGTTTCATCATAGCACTAGATGTGTTTTGCGAATGCACTTGAAGAAACTTTCAAAGTTCTTGAAATGTTCCATATCGACTGACCTTCGTGTCTTAAAGTAATGATTGACTGTTGTTTCTCTTTACGTATTTGAGCTGTTCGTGCCAAAATATGGACTTGGTACTTTACCAAATAGGGCTATCTTCTGTTTACCACCCCTATCTTGTCACAACACAACTGATTGGCTCAAACGCATTAAGAAGGAAAGAAATTCCACAAATTAACTTGTAAAATCAAAACAAATCAAATTGTATGAGTCACATGTGCCAAATACATCAGGTGTAGACTTTAAAGTGAAATGCTTACTTACGAGCCCCTAACCAACAATGCAGTTTAAAAAATACGGATACGAATAAGAAATAAAAGTAACAAGTAATTAAAGAGCAGCAGTAAAACAACAATAGCAAGACTATATACAGGGGGGTACCAGTACAGAGTCAATGTGCGGGGGCACCGGTTAGTTGATGTAAAATGTACATGTAGGTAGGGTTATTAAAGTGACTATGCATAGATGATAACAACAGAGAGTAGCAGCGGTGTAAAAGAGGGGGAGGGTGGGGTGGGGGGTGGCAATGCAAATAGTCTGGGTAGCCATTTGATTAGATGTTCAGGAGTCTTATGGCTTGGGGGTAGAAGCTGTTTAGCCTCTTTGACCTAGATTTGGCGCTCCAGTACCGCTTGCCATGCGATAGCAGATAGAACAGTCTATGACTAGGGTGGCTGGAGTCTTTGAAAATATTTAGGGCCTTCCTCTGACACGGCCTGGTATATGTACTGGGCTGTTCGCACTACCCTCTGTAGTGCCTTGCAGTCGGTGGCCGGGCAGTTGCCATACCAGGCAGTGATGCAACCAATCAGGATGCTCTCGATGGTGCAGCTGTAGAACCTTTTGAGGATCTGAGGACCCATGTCATATCTTTTCAGTCTCCTGAGGGGGAATAGGTTTGTGGTGCCCTCTTCACAACTGTCTTGGTGTGCTTGGACCGTGTTAGTTTGTTGGTGATGTGGACACCAAGGAACTTGAAGCTCTCAACCTGCTCCACTGCAGCCCCATCGATGAGAATAGGGGCGTGCTCAGTACTCTTTTTCCTGTAGTCCACAAATATCTCCAATGTCCAAAAGTACATTTGAATGAAACTAGTGGCAGTGTTTTTACAACTAATGCCGGTTTGCCTGAGGCTGATGCCGTGCAGGTGTTTGTACACATGCATATACACACACTCTCATTCAAATAAACACTTACAAGAACACACACATACATGTAATAGTGCCAGACATGCACACAAACATATACAGTAGGTATTGCTGTTATGATTTCAGTTGTCCTTGATGTCCTTTGTTTAAAATGTATTATTTTTTATGTTTTTTTGCGTTGTTGTTTGCTGTTTTCTTCTGTCTTTTCCTTTTTTCTCTTTAGTTCATTCTCTTGGTTGTTGGTGCATTGGGGGGTTTCTTGGGGATTTTTTTTTTTTTTCCGGGGGGGGGGGGGGGGGTCTGTGGGAGGGGTCTCGAATGGTTGAGGGACAGCTATTGGGGAACTGTGGGGGGGATCTTGGAGGGTTCGGGTTTCACAAGATTGTGATCACCAAAAAGGAAACTATGACTGTCACGTTCCTGACCTGTTTTCTGTTGTTTTGTATGTGTTTAGTTGGTCAGGGCGTGAGTTGGGGTGGGTAGTCTATGTTATGTGTTTTCTATGTTGGGTTTAGGTGTTGCCTGATATGGTTCTCAATTAGAGGCAGGTGTTTGACGTTTCCTCTGATTGAGAACCATATTAAGGTAGGCTGTTTTCACTGTTTGTTTGTGGGTGATTGTTCCTGTGTCTGTGTATACCACACGGGACTGTTTCGTTTGTTCGTTCGTTTTAGGTAGTCTGTTCCTGTTTCGTGCGTTCTTCGTGTTCTTATGTAAGTTTGTTTGTTCAGGTCTGTCTACTTCGTTTATTTGTTTTGTAGTTTGTTCAAGTGTTTTCGTGTTTCGTCTTTCATTTAATAAATTCGTTATGTATTCATCACCCGCTGCGCCTTGGTCCGCTCATTCACCACAAGACGAACGTTACAATGACATATATTTTATATCACTATCATGCACATGCACCCTCACACATAAGTACGGCTCTGTTGCGGAAAGACTGATACATGTTTGATAGTGTCTTGATGCTGTATTGTTTGTCCATTTTAATGTTATCCCTCTTTTTTGTAATAAATAATTATTATTAAAAAAATGAAAAAACATCTCCAAAGTCTTGATCATGTTGAGGGGGAGGTTGTTGTCCTGGCACCACACGGCCAGGTCTCTGACCTCCTCCCTATAGGCTGTCTCGTCGTTGTCGGTGATCAGGCCTATCACTGTTGTGTCATCTGCAAACTTAACGATGGTGTTGGAGTCGTGCCCGGCTGTGCAGTCATGAGTGAACAGGGAGTACAGCAGGGGACTCGACCCCTGTGTTGAGGATCAGCGTGATGGATGTGTTGTTACCTACTCTTAGACTAGGACAGGGAGAGGTTGAAAATGTCAGTGAAGACACTTGCCAGTTGGTCAGCGCATGCTCGCAGTACACGTCCTGGTTGACCGTCTGGCCCTGCGGGCCTTGTGAATGTTGACCTGTTTAAAGGTCTTACTCACATCGGCTGTGGAGAGCGTGATCACACAGTCTTCCGTAACAGCTGGTGCTCTCATGCATGTTTCAGTGTTATTTGCCTCGAAGCGAGCATAGAAGTAGTTTAGCTCATCTAGTAGGCTCGTGTCACTGGGCAGCTCTCGGCTGTGGGGAGAGAGGGCTCTCCCTTTGTAGTCTGTAATGGTTTGCAAGCCCTGCCACATCCAACGAGCGTCAGAGCCGGTGTAGTATGAATGATCTTAGTCCTGTGTTGACGCTTTGCCTGTTTGATGGTTCGTCAGAGGGCATAGTGGGATTTCTTGTAGTCTTCCGGGTTAGAGTCCAGCTCCTTGAAAGCTCTAAACTAGCTCAGTGCAGATGTTGCCTGTAATCCATGGCTTCTGGTTGGGGTATGTACGTACGGTCACTGTGGGGACGACGTCATCGATGCACTTATTGATGAAGCCAATGACTGATGGGGTGTACTCCTCAATGCCATCGGAGGAATCCTGTTCTGTTATAATCTCCACCCGGCACAGCCAGAAGAGGACTGGCCACCCCTCATAGCCTGGTTCCTCTCTAGGTTTCTTCCTAGGTTTTGGCCTTTCTAGGGAGTTTTTCCTAGCCACCGTGCTTCTACATCTGCATTGCTTGCTGTTTGGGGTTTTAGGCTGGGTTTCTGTACAGCACTTCGAGATATTAGCTGATGTACGAAGGGCTATATAAAATAAACTTGATTTGATTTGATTTGATTCGATTTGATTCTGTAACATATTCCAGTTTGTGCTTTCAAAACAGTCCTATAGTTTAGCATCTGCTTCATCTGACCACTTTTTTATTGACCGAGTCACTGGTGCTTCCTTCCTTAATTTTTGCTTGTAAGCAGGAATCAGGAGGATAGAATTATGGTCAGATTTTCCAAATGGAGGGCGAGGGAGAGCTTTGTATGCATCTCTGTGTGTGGAGTAAAGGTGGTCCAGAGTTTTTTCCCCTTTGGTTGCACATGCTGATATAAATTTGGTAAAACGGATTTAAGTTTCCCTGCATTAAAGTCCCTGGCCACTAGGAGCGCTGCCTCTTGCACGTTTGTACGTTTGCTAGCAGAATAGAAGGTGGGGTTTATTCGAATGCCTATGAATTCTCAGAAGGCAGCCCGCCCTCTGGCCCCATTTTCTCCACCTCCTCATCACGCAAATCACAGGGATCTGGGCCTGTCCCCGAGAAAGCAGTATATCATTCGCGTCAGGCTCGTCAGACTCGTTAAATGAAAAATAGGATTCTGGCTGTTACGGCTGTCGTCGGAATGAGACCAAGCGTGGTAGGTGAGCATGAGCGTCGTAGGCGTACATTTTCTTTAATATAAATGTTCCATCAAAAACAATAAACAACTCAACGAACGTAAAGCTAGGAGTGCAAACACATGCAACAAACAAGACAAGATCCCACAACAGAAGGTGGGAAAAAGGGCTGCCTAGGTATGATCCCCAATCAGAGACAACGATAGACAGCTGCCTCTGATTGGGAACCATACTCGGCCAACAAAGAAATATAAACATAGATTTCCCACCCTAGTCACACCCTGACCTACCAAATAGAGAATTTAAAGGATCTCTAAGGTCAGGGCGTGACACCGGCAGTCCATGGTGAGTAATCGCAGTCCTGATGTCCAGAAGTTATTTTTGGTCATAAGAGACGGTAGCGGCAACATTATGTACAAAATAATTTAAAAAACAAGTTGCAAACAACGCAAATAAACAAACAAAAAAACAATCGGTTTGGGACGCGTAAAACGGCAGCCTTCTACTCCGGAACACCTGTTAATTGAAATGCATTCCAGGTGACTACCTTATGCTTGGTTGAGAGATTGCCAAGAGTGTGCAAAGCTGTCATCAAGGCTAAGGGTGCCTATTTGAAAAATCTCAAATATATATAGATTTTGATTTGTTTAACACCTTTTTGGTTACTATATGGTTCCATATGTGTTATTTCATAGTTTTGATGTCTTCACTATTATTCTACAATGTAGAAAATAGTAAAAATAAAGAAAAACCCTTGAATGAGTGGGTGTTCTTAAACTTTTGACCTGTAGTGTATATTTTTTTTATGGGGAGGGGGTGAACCCGCGCCACCCTGCCGACCCCTCGCGCCCCCCCGCTGACACCCCCCCCCCCCCCCCCCCCCCCCCCCCTCTCTGCCCCCCACCTCAGGGGGCGTGCCCCAGAGTCTGGGAACCACTGCTGTATCACATCAAACCAATCAGAACAGGGTTTCAAATGAGCGGCAGCCTAAATCCTGCAATGAAACAGCACGGCTATGTGAGCGCGTAGTGATGCCATACGGTCCGCGTCAGGAACACTGAAGCTTATAGCGGCAGGCTTATAATGTCCACTAGTCGATATGTGCTTCTGCTCTCTAATCGTCAAATCAACTCGCTAATGTCGTAAAGGTGGATTCCAATGCTCCAGAGACAGAGAAGGTCGCGCACAGGTAAGCCGTTTGGTTATTTGATTGTAGGCTATGTACACTGTCATTAGAATGCAGTTCAGGATTTGTCCAAATTAGCTCAGTTACTGTAGCTACAGTAGCTACAGTAGCTACTGTAATATACAGACATGATAGACGATACGCCGGCGAAATAATAATAATAATGTTGACAACATGTATGAAGGCAGACGTGTGATCACCTAGGATTACTCAGTAATCCTAGGTGTTTTACAGGTGAGAATATAGCTGCATTGGGAGAGCGGTGTCACTGTAGACTAATTTACATATAGACGAGCCTTTGAATAATTTATTACTCATCCAGTGTCAACGGGTTCATACTTGAATTACATCATTGGCAGCATTTGTCTCACGTGCCAATGGCAATGTGGCAGTGAATAGCCTACCTTATCAAGTTCTCTGACTGATTAGGTTATATTCCTGCTGCAAATTGATTAAGAAATTATTGAAAATTAAGGGAAGCTTTGCCAATCCTCTTTCTCACACATATTCCCCTTTTCCTTTGTCTGTGTGTGTAAAAACCATCCAGAGTCCAGTAGAGGCCCATGCTTTAGATTCTTGTGATGCAATGTCAATAGGCTAGCTAGCCCACCTCAAGTGTGCACACGTCACTTGATAGTACAGTCTCTGGAAAGCTATTGATCTTTTGTCTTTCCTGCTGTGCCTCTGGAGTTCAGCACCTGTCCTCTGCCCCCACGCCTACCTCGTCCCTTCTCTCTCTCTCCCCATCCTTGTCTTCTGCCCATCCTCTCCTCTCCCTCGACCTCAGCCTATCCGTTTGTCTCACATCTCTCCATTCGTCTTTCCCCAGCCTCCTTTGCCCATCCTTCAATCTCTCCCCATCCCTTAATCTCACTGTCCCTCCCTCCCCTCCTCTCACCATCCCTCTCCCCAGCCCTCTCTCCCCTTGACTTTAACATACTGTACCTCTGAGATCACACTAATGTCAGGGTTACGTTAAGACTGCGTGTGTGTGTGTGTGTGTGTGTGTGCAGAGCGGAGGAGCCATGACACTGACGAGAGGGTCGTTCACCTACACCACGGGGGAGGAGTACCACGGGGAGTGGAAAGAAGGCAAGACATCTCCTCTATTAACCTTCTTTATCAAGTTCACTTCATTTGACATCGTTATACTGTACAGTAGGCACATATAGTGGCTGATCAATATGGTGCCAACGCATCAGTGCATCATGCTTTATACTGGTATGTAGGCCTTCATGTATATATGAGAGTCTGGTGATTCTCTAATCCTCATTGTGTTCTAATATTACGACGAAGCCTTCACACTGAAGTCCAGAGGTTACTCAATTCATTGGCTCAATAATCTGAGCGTAATATCTTCAGGGGGTAGCATCAGCCAGATAATTCATCCACAGAGCTGTCGGATATAACATCCTTACAGCCTCATTACCAGCAGCTAGCCTATCTAGGCAGTCCCCTGGAGTCTCTGACTCCATAAGATGTTACCTAACAGTCTCCCGTGGCTCTGTTTCTCTGTGTCTTAACTAACAGTCTCCCGTGGCTCTGTTTCTCTGTGTTTTAACTAACAGTCTCCCGTGTCTGTTTCTCAATGTGTCTTAACTGTACATATTTATTTAGTTAGTCAGTAGTTGGTGCTGTCAGTAATTAGGGGTAATCTGGGCAGGATATATACCAGTGAGAGGATGGGGGTTGGGGGAATACTGTGAACTTAACAACCCTTTGTCGTCCTCCTGTCCTTTGTTCTTTCTGTAAGGCACCAGACTAGGTTTTTAAACATAGAAACATATGTGACAAACATGTCTCCCCATTTCTAAAAGTGTTTGATCTTATTATTCTGACAACACACACAGTCGTTGTCTATTAAGCCAAATCCTAACTAACCTTTAACCCATGACGTCAACGCTGACCTCACGTAGCTTTTTTTTAAACCTTTATTTAACTAGTCAGTTAAGAACAAATTCTTATTTTCAATGACGGCCTAGGAACAGTGGGTTAACTGCCTTGTTCAGGGGCAGAACGACAGATTTTTACCATGTCAGCTTGGGGATTCAATCTTGCAACCTTCCGGTTACTAGTCCAGCACTCTAACCACTAGGTTACCTGCCGCCCCATCAGGAATAGACCTTGGACTGCTTTTGGAAACACACTAGAAAGCTCAGACTCAACCCCTGTTGAGGAGACTAAGTTCAAGCAGCAGAACAGCCAAACACATCTGCCAGGAGGAACTATAATATTCATGAGAATATTTCAAAACTTGAGATCGTTAAAACATACTCTTTGTTTAAAATGTCAGCTCCCTCAAACACAGCCATGTTATGAACAGTTCCCACGGTTTTAATGAGCATAGAAGTCCAATCAAAGGTCAAAGAAGGTCAAGAGAGCAGGATTGCAGTTTATATACCGTAACGTTTACTGTAAAATGTAGAATAAATATCCTAAACTTTCTTGTATCCGACCTGTTGATGATTGGCTAAGTACACATACTTAGGGTTATATGCCTAGTAAAATAAAAAAAATATGGAGAGAACAGCCACATACATATTGTATTGGATCATACAGGCAGCAGACACACATGCATTCTTGTGTGTGTGTGTGTGTGTGTGTGTGTGTGTGTGTGTGTGTGTGTGTGTGTGTGTGTGTGTGTGTGTGTGTGTGTGTGTGTGTGTGTGTGTGTGTGTGTGTGTGTGTGTGTGTGTGTGTGTGTGTGTGTGTGTGTGTGTGGTGTAGCTCATTCACAGACAGATTCTGAAGTAGGAATCCCTGTTAGAAACTTGCTGGATTAGACCACTTTAAGGAGGCAAAAGGCAGATGGTATCCTAATATACTAAACCTGCTGGATTAGACCACTTTAAGGAGGCAATGGGCAGATGGTATCCTAATATACTCAACCTGCTGGATTAGATCACTTTAAGGAGACTGTAGGCAGATGGTATCCTAATATACTCAACCTGCTGGATTAGATCACTTTAAGGAGGCAATAGGCAGATGGTATCCTAATATACTCAACCTGCTGGATTAGACCACTTTAAGGAGGCTGTAGGCAGATGGTATCCTAATATACTCAACCTGCTGGATTAGACCACTAAGGATTCAATAGGCAGATGGTATCCTAATATACTCAACCTGCTGGATTAGATCACTTTAAGGAGGCAATAGGCAGATGGTATCCTAATATACTCAACCTGCTGGATTAGATCACTTTAAGGAGACTGTATGCATATGGTATCCTAATATACTCAACCTGCTGGATTAGATCACTTTAAGGATTCAATAGGCAGATGGTATCCTAATATACTCAACCTGCTGGATTAGATCACTTTAAGGAGACTGTATGCATATGGTATCCTAATATACTCAACCTGCTGGATTAGATCACTTTAAGGAGGCTGTAGGCAGATGGTATCCTAATATACTCAACCTGCTGGATTAGACCACTTTAAGGAGACAGTAGGCAGATGGTATCCTAATATACTAAACCTGCTGGATTAGACCACTTTAAGGAGACTGTAACGGCAGATTTCCTCCTCTTCGTCTGAAGAGGAGGTGTAGGGATCGGACCAAGACGCAGAGTGGAAAGTGTCCATATTTTATTAAGAAAATAAACTGAACACTACTCGAAACAAAATAACAAAGAGAATCTAACCGAAACCAGTCCCGTGTGGCATGAACACTGACACGAAATACAAACACCCACAAACACACACGTGAACCCCGGCTGCCTAAATATGATTCTCAATCAGGGACAACGATTGACAGCTGCCTCTGATTGAGAATCATACCAGGCCGAACGCAGAAAACCCCAACATAGAAAACAACACATAGACAACCCACCCAACTCACGCCCTGACCATACTAAATAAATACAAAACAAGAGAAAACAGGTCAGGAACGTGACACAGATGGTATCCTAATATACTCAACCTGCTGGATTAGATCACTTTAAGGAGGCAATAGGCAGATGGTATCCTAATATACTCAACCTCTAGTTGATAGAGGGAAGGAAGATTAGTTCAAAATGGTGTGTATTCAGGACTCGTGCCAAGAAGCACAGATTATTAAACGATCGTAGCCTATTACAAGAGCATTGGGCCATGCAGTAGGTTTCATTTTTTGATGATAAGGAAGGAAGAAATGCTGCATTTCTAAATGAATGTAACAGCTCAGATTGTTGTATTTTTTGTTTCTGTGTTTAATAACTTAAATGTTGTTTCCTGTGCCCCCCCGGTCGGAGACATGGAATGGGCCAGCTGAAGTTCTCAGATGGAACGTGCTACGCGGGACAGTTTGAGAATGGACTGTTCCAAGGCTCGGGGGTGCTCCTCTTCCCAGACGGATCCAGGTGTGTGTCTGTGTGTCTGTGTGCGTGCGTGTACATCTTCTTTATTTCATGATTTGTTCTTCTTCATCCCGAGGTATGAGGGTCAGTTTACCCAGGGGAAGTTCCAGGGAGCCGGGGTCTTCAGTCGCTTTGATGGGATGAAGTTTGAAGGAGAGTTCAAGAGTGGTCGTGTGGAGGGATATGGTACGTTCATCAAACCACAAGGCTCTAATAGGAGAAACAGTTGCAAAACAAACAACACCGACCCAATCTTGCTGTTCTTATTTTTTGTGTTTCAATCAGCAGCTCATCCTCCATCTTGTCTGTTGTCCAGGGTTACTGACGTTTCCAGATGGGAACCATGGTGTGCCGCGTAACGAGGGCCTGTTTGAGAACCACAAGCTGCAGAAGAGGGAGAAGTGCCAAGGGGTGGTACTGCAGGCACAGGGAGCCGCCTCCACCGCCCGCAGTCTGGCTCTATGACCCTGCAGACACCCGAGACCCCACCAGGACACTATGAGGAGTGGCTAGCTGTTCAGCAACTGGACTCATCTTAGATCCAAAATGGTGGAACAATGGGTCTCAACCATGGCCAGGGTACAACGTCCTCATACAGGCACTCGGGGATGGACAACAGGGTTATGCACCAGGGTTGTGGTCAATTGTTATTGAGTTGCGAATTGGTCTTTAAATTCTTGAATTTGAATTAGCCACACCCCACAGAAAGAAGATTGAATTTGAATTAAAGGAAGTATCATTTAATTCAATGTATTTTATTTAAATTCAATTGTCTAATTTTTCTACACATCACTTGGCCTATGCACAATGTACAGTTACTAATACTATGTATAACATACTGTAGGTTAAACCTAACATTACCTCTGAGTTATAAACAAGTTAATATTTTAAATGCGGTTTTCTTTGTAGTAATAAGTTGCATATGCTTTTGGTCAATTATATGTCAAAGGATTGAAACTTTCATGTCTAAGTTACATTTCTTTGAATTGGTTTGAATTAAATGTCTACTTCCTTCAATTCAAAGTCTGCTTCCCGTGGGGTGTGGGCAATTGAAATAGAATTTGGCATTTCATGGGTTGAATTAAATTCAGAATTGACCCCAACCCTGTCATGCTCTCGCTGTCTCTGTCTCTCTCTCTGCCCTGCCTTTCTGTGTCCTCCTGCTACACCAGTGCTGTTCTGCCTTCAAATTTTATTTGTCACATGCGCCGACTACAAAAAGTGTAGACCTTACCGTGAAATGCTTACTTACAAGCCCTTAACTAACAATGCAGTTCAATAAATAGTTAAGAAAATATTTACTAAATAAACTAAAGTAACACAAGAAAATGTCATAACAAGGCTATATACAAGTGGTGCCGGTACCGATTCAATGTGCGACGGTACAGGTTAGTCGAGGTAATTTGTACAAGTAGGTAAGGGTCAACTGACTCTGCATAGATAATAAACAGTGAGTAGCAGTAGGTAAGGGTCAACTGACTCTGCATAGATAATAAACAGTGAGTAGCAGTAGGTAAGGGTCAACTGACTCTGCATAGATAATAAACAGTGAGTAGCAGTAGGTAAGGGTAACTGACTCTGCATAGATAATAAACAGTGAGTAGCAGTAGGTAAGGGTCAACTGACTCTGCATAGATAATAAACAGTGAGTAGCAGTAGGTAAGGGTCAACTGACTCTGCATAGATAATAAACCGTGAGTAGCAGTAGGTAAGGGTCAACTGACTGCATAGATAATAAACAGTGAGTAGCAGTAGGTAAGGGTCAACTGACTCTGCATAGATAATAAACAGTGAGTAGCAGTAGGTAAGGGTAACTGACTCTGCATAGATAATAAACAGTGAGTAGCAGTAGGTAAGGGTAAACTGACTCTGCATATATAATAAACAGTGAGTAGCAGTAGGTAAGGGTAACTGACTCTGCATAGATAATAAACAGTGAGTAGCAGTAGGTAAGGGTAAACTGACTCTGCATAGATAATAAACAGTGAGTAGCAGTAGGTAAGGGTCAACTGACTCTGCATAGATAATAAACAGTGAGTAGCAGTAGGTAAGGGTCAACTGACTCTGCATAGATAATAAACAGTGAGTAGCAGTAGGTAAGGGTAAACTGACTCTGCATAGATAATAAACAGTGAGTAGCAGTAGGTAAGGGTAACTGACTCTGCATAGATAATAAACAGTGAGTAGCAGTAGGTAAGGGTCAACTGACTCTGCATAGATAATAAACAGTGAGTAGCAGTAGGTAAGGGTAACTGACTCTGCATAGATAATAAACAGTGAGTAGCAGTAGGTAAGGGTCAACTGACTCTGCATAGATAATAAACAGTGAGTAGCAGTAGGTAAGGGTAACTGACTCTGCATAGATAATAAACAGTGAGTAGCAGTAGGTAAGGGTAAACTGACTCTGCATAGATAATAAACAGTGAGTAGCAGTAGGTAAGGGTCAACTGACTCTGCATAGATAATAAACAGTGAGTAGCAGCAGTGTAAAAACTATGTAAATAGTCTGGGTGACCATTTGATGAATTGTTCAGCAGTATTATGGCTAGGGGGTAGAAGCTGTTAAGGCGCCTTCTGGTCCTAGACTTGACGCTCCGGGTACCGCATACTGTGCGGTAGCAGAGAGAACAGTCTGACTTGGGTGACTGGACTCTTTGACTTTTTTTGGGGGGGGGGGGGTCTTCCTCTGACACCGCCTAGTATATAGGTCCTGGATGTCAGGAAGCTTGGCCCCAGTGATGTACTGGGCCGTACACACTACCCTCTGTAGCGCCTTACGGTCAGATGCTGAGCAGTTGCCATACCAGGCGGTGATGCAACCAGTCAGGATGCTATTGATGGGGCAGTTGTAGAACTCCTTGAGGATCTGGGGACCCATGCCAAATCTTTTCAGTCTCCTGAGAGGGAAAAAGTGTTGTCGTGGCCTCTTAACTGTCTTGGTGTGTTTGGACCATAATTGTTTGTTGGTGATGTGGACACCAAGGAACTTCAAACTCTCGACCCACTCCACCCCGTCGATGTTAATGGGGGCCTGTTCGGCCCTCATTTTCCTATAGTCCAGGATCATCTCCTTTGTCTTGCTCACATTGAGGGAGAGGTTGATGTTCTGGCACCACACTGCCAGGTCTCTGACCTCCTCCCTATAGGCTGTCTCATCATTGTCGGTGATCAGGCCTACCACTGTTGTGTTATCAGAAAACTTAAGGATGGCGTTGGAGTCGTGCTTGGTCAGGCAGTCATGGGTGAACAGGGAGTTCAGGAGGGGACTAAGTATGCACCCCTGAGGAGCCCCAGTGTTGAGGATAAGCGTGGCAGATGTGTTGTTGCCTACCCTTACCACCTGGGGGCAGCCCATCAGGAAGTTCAGGATGCAGTTGCAGAGGGAAGTGTTTAGTCCCAGGATCCTTAGCTTAGTGATGAGCTTTGTGGGCATCATGGTGTTGAACACAGCTGTAATCAATGAACAGCATTCTCACATACTGTAGGTGTTCCTTTTGTCCTGGTGGGAATGGGCAGTGTGGAGTGCGATTGAGATTGTGTCATCTGTTGGGGCGGTATGTGAATTGGAGTGGGTATAGGGTTTCCGGCATGATGGTGTTGATGTGACCCATGACCAGCCATTCAAAGCACTTCATGGCTACTGATGTGAGTGCTACGGGGCGGTAATCGTTTAGTCAGGTTACCTTCGTTTTCTTGGGCACAAGGACTTTGGTGGTCTGCTTAAAACATGTAGTTATTACAGACTTGGTCAGGGAGAGATTGAAAATGTCAGTGAAGACACTTGCCAGTTGGTTCGCACATGCTTTGAGTACACGTCCTGGTAATCCATCTGGCCCGCGGCTTTATGAATGTTGACCAGTTTTTAAAGTTCTTGCTCACATCGGCTAAGGAGAGCGTGATCACAGTCTTCCAGAACAGCTGGTGCTCTCATGCATGGTTCGCTGTTGCTTGCCTCGACGCGAGCATAAAATACATTTAGCTTGTCTAGTAGGCTTGTGTCACTGGGCAGCTTGCAGCTGGGTTTCCCTTTTGTAGTCCGTAATATCTTTTGAGCCCTGCCACATCCGACGAGCGTCAGAGCCGGTGTAGTACGATTCAGTCCTAGTCCTGTATTGACGCTTTGCCTGTTTGATGGTTCGTCTGAGGGTATAGCGGGATTTCTTCTAAGCGTCCGGATTAGTGTCCCGCTCCTTGAAAGCAGCAGCTCTAGCCTTTTAGCTCGGTGTGGATGCTGCCTGTAATCCATGGCTTCTGGTTGAGAAATGTACGTGCGGTCACTATGTGGACATCGTCGATGCATTTATTGATGAAGCTGGTGACTGAGGTGGTATACTCCTCAATGCCTCACATTGGTGCCCACACCAGGTTTATGGCTCTATACTACACACCATTTTTGTGTTTTTCTGTACACCGTTATGGCTCTTCTGTACATAGCAGAAGTCTATCACCTCAACAAGCGACGTAAAGGGAAACTGGGATGCCTTTCATTGTGTGGAACTGTGGTTGTGTGAATTCACCCAGAACTTACCTTGGATGGACATGGGGCAAACTGAATGCCTGTCTGCGCTGCTAGGAGGGGCTACTGACTCTACACAGCCTTGGGATTGGTCTCTATGTCTGTCATTCAGGACTGTAGCAAATTTCAGCAACAAAAATTGTCACCATAAGCCTACAGTGTCTGAAATGTAAACGATTAGAACTACAACAAGGACAATGTTTCTGCAATGAAACACACAACACAGTCACAGCATCTCACTTTAGAACAGGAAAACACTGCTTGCTGGCAATCTGAATTCCATACTCCATCTGACGCCTGTTCAGGTCAGGAGGGTGCTTACTGAACATGATGATAGAATAAAGACAGGTATGATTGTTATTCAAGTAGAATGAAAAGTATGCAGTTAACTGAGCTGTTACTTGTACTTTAATCTATGTCTTAATGCATGTGTGGGAACCTGTCAGGCCACATTGTTCTCTTTTGTCTTGAAATATCTTTATGTCAGGGCTGTTTAATATCGGTCCTGGAGGGCCGAAACACATACAAATGTTTTTCTTCTACCTGGTAGTTAATTGCACTCACCTGGTGTCCCAGGTCTGAACTAGTCCTTTATAAGAAATAGAGGATGAAAACCAGATGTGTTTCGGCCCTCCTGGACCCACATTGAACAGCGCTGCTTCATGATAACACTGGCAGGCTGCTTCTCAGGTTAGCACTCGCCCCCCAGTCTTGGTCTTGAATCGGTCTCACTTTAGGTCTCGAACAAAACATTGCCCGCAGATGTATTGTTTTGAAAACGTGGAAGTGTCCCAAAACATGATTCATTTATTATTCACTAAATAGTGGTTCTCACCTACAACATTAAGCTCGATTTTCATAATGGAATTGCACTATTTAAAGAATCAAGCATTTCATTTTTCAGCTATTGATCAAATAGGCATCACTCTGGTGAACTAGTCCTATACTGAGACGTATCTACAATATGTGAATAATGACCTATTGATATGTTTGTATTGTAGGTAAAACACACATTTCACATTTGCCTTAACAGGGTGTGTTGGAATAATTGTCTAAATAAGGGAACTGTTCATTTGAGGAGGATCAAAATGAACTTCTTTCTCCCCTCTGCCATCCTCTTCTTCCTTTCCCTCCTCTCCTATCTCAACCTCTTCTACCCTCATCCGTTCTCTCGTCCTCCCTCTGTAACCCCTCCCATCCTCTTCTTCCTTTCCCTCCTCTCCTATCTCAACCTCTTCTACCCTCATCCGTTCTCTCTTCCTCCCTCTGTAACCCCTCCCATCCTCTTCTTCCTTTCCCTCCTCTCCTATCTCAACCTCTTCTACCCTCATCCGTTCTCTCGTCCTCCCTCTGTAACCCCTCCCATCCTCTTCTTCCTTTCCCTCCTCTCCTATCTCAACCTCTTCTACCCTCATCCGTTCTCTCGTCCTCCCTCTGTAACCCCTCCCATCCTCTTCCTTTCCCTCCTCTCCTATCTCAACCTCTTCTACCCTCATCCGTTCTCTCGTCCTCCCTCTGTAACCCCTCCCATCCTCTTCCTTAATTCCTCCTCCTCTTCCTCTCCTACCCCTCCATTTGTTCTGAGGGTGTATCCAGAAGCATTACATCCTAATGAGGCTAACACACACACACACACATACTATCCTCTGAGACACATGCTGTGGTGATGACGGGATTCAACTCAAATGACTCCAGTAGTTTTCCACTCTAACAGCCTCTCCAAGGATGTCATTTGTAAGGAGAGAGTAGGTTCAACACTATGATTTTGACAGGCATGAGTCCTTAGTTGCTACATCATTGATTATTGAAGAATATAACTTGTAAATTACTCATGTGCTTAGTTTAACTTGCATAACCATCAGAACCCAATATACACTTGTTTTAGTCTGTTTAACCTCTACAGGATCGGTGTACCCCCGTGGGACGGTTGAGCTAACGTAGGCTAATGTGATTAGCATTAAGTAACAAGAACTTGTCAGTTCTTGTAAGTAACAAGAACATTTCCCAGGACATAGACATATCTGATATGGTCAGAAAGCTTAAATTCTTGTTTATCAAACTTCACTGTCCAATTTACAGTAGGTATTACAGTGAAAGAATACCATGCTATTGTTTGAGGAGAGTGCACAGTTATGAACTGTAAAAATGTAACTGAAATGAACTGTAAAAATTTATTAATACATAAAAATGTATTAATAAACCAGTTAGGCACATTTGGGCAGTCTTGATACAACATTTTGAACAGAAATGCAATGGTTCATTGGATCAGTCTAAAACGGTGCGCATAAACTGCTGCCATCTAGTGGCCAGAATCGAAATTGTGCCTGGGATGGAATAATACATTATGGCCTTTCTCTTCCATTTCAAAGATGATGGTACAAAAAAATGTTTTTTTATTTTCTTTGAATGATCTTTTACCAGATCTAATGTGTTATTCTCCTCCATTCATTTCACATTTCCACAAACATCAAAGTGTTTGCTTTCAAATGGTATCAAGAATATGCATATACTTGCTTCAGGTCCTGAGCTACAGGCAGTTAGATTTGGGTATGTCATTTTAGGCGAAAATTGAAAAAAAGGGTCGGATCCTTAAGAGGTTTGTACATTTAAACAAACACTGTATAGTCTCAAAACATGGCTAAAATTATACATTTGATGTTCAGTCCTTGAATCCATAGCTCTGTCTTTGAATTTGAGAGTGGTTGCATTTCTCCAGACCCTCCCTTAGCTTTGTAGCGAAACGGGTGGGGAGTATGCTTTGTTATTGCTCCAATGAAAGATTCTAGCTTTAACGGAACGAATAGAGGGAAATGGTAAAAGTGAACTCTTGCACAGTCCGTATACTTCTAAAAACCAACATATAACAAATGCAACATTTCTGTGACATATCCTTCCCTTTGTCAAGACATGAGGGAAGGATATGGTTGATCTGATAGCTGGCTGTTTATTCTCTATGGTGTGAATAGCATTACATGTGTGTCTTACAGTATATCTCTGTTAGGGGACAAGTAACACTTTATAGGCTAGGGACACTTTATTAACCATTAATTACACACCTATGTTACTTGTCATTATTAGTCATAGGACGGTTGGTATCTGTATTCTGTGGGGTTGAATTGTATTCTACTAGAATTGATCATGGCTATAGTGTGATGAAACCCGAATGAATCCATTGTACATTAACAGTTTACTCTGAATGAGTAAATATATGGTTTTGTCGGTGGATAACTAGAGCCTTTACTAAAGACAATGGAATGATTAGATACACAGAGGCTTTGGGAAGCAGACGTGTCTGTAATGAGACCATCATTATCAAGATATACTCCGTTATTCCCCAGAGGGTAGAATGACATGGAGATCAATGCTATATGGTAAAGACTTATCCCAAAGGGATTCATGCTAATAACAAAGATAAAGAGATTGACAGGAGACGTCTTACTGCTGACATTCTGGCTGCTAATTTGACAATAAAAAGTACCTTCTAATAAATCTGTACCTTTGTTGAGATCTCTTTGTTCGATAGGCAACACAGACTAGAGAAAATAGTTATGTTAAAAATAATCATTTAATAAATTTAACATTTTCATTTGATAGAAAGATTGTTTCTTACAACGATAAAGGTTTATCCACATATCTATTCTTCCAAATCAAAATAAAGGAGAGTTCTCTTTCACTGGGTATCCTGAATATTTCCCTGTAGAGAGACAAAGAGCTGCCTATACCACAAAGTGAATGTCAACAGAAATAAATACAAATTCTGCCAATAATGTGAATTCTGCTGTCGTTGGAACCCATTTGATCCTGCAGTTTGCTGTCTTTAACACGGTCCTCTCAAAGCTAAGGGGATGAACAGATGTGGGCGCAATTTTCCGCCACATACAGAACTAACGCTCTTTTGAGTAATTTTTGGGGTCCCCCAAAAAATCTGATTGTCAAAAGGTTGTGAGGTGGGGGCCCCAACCCAAGAGCTGGTGCTGTTGAGAAGCTCAAACACTGTAAATGATCCACCCACAAGCCACCATAATAAGACCAGACTGATTTAGACAGATACAAATACGATGTATTGTCTGCAAGGGTTTGTCTCTTGCAGATAATTTTGCAAAGAAAATCTTTGGAAATTTGTACCACAACTGAGATTTTCTAACAGAGAAGTCCTTGAATAAATGAAGTCAATTGATGCGAGGCATTTGGAACATCATGTATGAATAAGTCTGCCATGTCTGGTACGTCGGACTCATTTTAGCTTGTGTTATACATGCAGAGCCTAGTATGGAGGCCTACAGGCAGATATGTTTTGTTTGTATGGCATTTTAGGTGCATTAGTTAAACCTTCATATATATCTCCCTGTTGTTGTGTCTTTAAAGCATACCCTTCATTAGGGTTTCCGTCCTATATTATCTCTCCAGACATCCTCATTCATGGTGAGACAGTAATGAGTCAGCCTTGGTTGTCATGACATTCATCTGAAGTTTCTGAATGGATTCTTTTCACTACACCAGGCAGTAAGATACTTAAGTATTTGAGAGTGTCAATGGGACTCTATGGCAACAAGAAATAAATCAAAATGGAAGATAAACGGCTGATATATTTTGCCCACTGTGGTGTACTTGAGTAAGGTTTCCTGTCAGATAGTCTATAAAAAGAACCAGAAACAAAATAATCATACTCATCATGACAAACAACATTTTTCACAACAGAGAATTCTACAGGTTCTGTAGACTAAAGAGATTGACATAAACCCGGTGGCAGTTGAAGACAGCCCTGTTGTTATAACCGTTTAATAGTAAGCTAACAGGTCTGTCTTGTGGACTGCTGCAGGTTGGATCTCCTTTCCTTCCCCTCCCCCTCTTCATACTACTCTACTCCAGGACTGTATCTCAATAGTCAATATTGGTCTCTTCTCCTTCATTTCAATAGTCTATAGTGGTCTCCTCTCCTCATCTCCTCTCCTTCATTTCAATAGTCTATAGTGGTCTCCTCTCCTCATCTCCTCTCCTTCATTTCAATAGTCTATAGTGGTCTCCTCTCCTCATCTCCTCTCCTTAATTTCAATAGTCTATAGTGGTCTCCTCTCCTCATCTCCTCTCCTTCATTTCAATAGTCTATAGTGGTCTCCTCGTCTCCTCTCCAATTTCACTAACTGTAAATACAGTGTAGAAGAGAGCAATATGGGTTAGGGTTAGGGTTATTGGAAATAGTTTTGATCTGTGCCAGTGCTGTTCTTTCATGTCAGAGCAGATGTGCAGAGCAGATGTGGTTCAGGAGAATAGAAGACGACATATAAGACTGTTGATAGTATCAAGTATCATAGTTTTAGTGTGCGTTTTGTAAAGTTGATGTTTACTAATTGAGAACTATACAGGTCGAAAAATCCCTGTAAGCGGTATCATCACATGCAAGACTAAGGGAAAATCTATCTCATCACCTGTTCATGTGGAAAAGCCTACGTAGGACAAACGAAAAGACAATTAGAACAACGCATAGCTGGACACCGCATTTCAATCAGGTGTGAGAACATTGACTATCCAGTAGCAGCTCACTTTGTTGAAGCTAACCATCCTATCTCCTCCCTCAAATACACAGGCATTGAGCATGTTGCTCTACCAAGGAGAGGAGGTAACATTGAGATCCCACTATGACAAAGGGAGGCTTACTGGATATCCTACTGAAATCTGCTGTTTATTTTATTTGGAATAAGCTTAATGTGTGGATGTCAGCAGTACACTACATGGCAAATTATATACAGAAGTATGCAGTTGATTATAGGTTTTCTAAGCTAATATAAATAACATTGGCATACACATACATTATCTGTTATTCAAAACCAACACGCTTGGATGCACTTTTTCTGTACATAATCCATACACAACATACATATGGCATATGGCAACAATGTCCCCCGATGGCTCAGAAGTCAAAGTTTAACCAGTTTTATTTCTTTTTTATTTCTTTTTTTACCTTTATTTAACTTGGCAGGAACATATTCTGTAAAGTGAGGATTACTACTAATATTAATAGCTTTATCTTTCAGGTGCTTTTCAGACATTGCAATCAAATCAATACCATTGTAGTGATTTAGGGAGCAACCCTACAGTAATCCAGACCTCTTGGCAAAGGTACAGTGAACTCACATTCACAGGGCTTATACTATTGTTACTACTGCTTTAAGTCCTTCCACTATTCAGAGATACACGTCAATGTAACCAAACCAACAGACATTCTGACAGGTCTATCCTATCCCTGAGCTAGAGATCGTTTTCCCTCAGGCAGGACTGTACCTATGATGACAACAGGAAAATATTTCCACTGGACCCACGGAAGTATGTCCACACATTTGTAACCCAATCCTGGGGTTTAACTTAGGAAAAACAGCCACCCCAACCATCCCATCCACCCCTGGGGCACCACAGAGACAATAGAGCCAGTGTTAACTAAACATTGTCTGTGACTCTAGCCTCTGTAAAATTAACCATTTTTCAGTGACCTTTAAACGTGGAACAACTGCTGCTGGACAGTCGATGTTTTAATTACTGTAATAATGGAGGATAAACCAGACGCAGTTTCAAATGAAAACCCAGTGCTGATATAAAGCTATGATGATGCAATCAACACATGGGCCTACTGCATTGGTAGCATTTTAAATCTGCTCAGAAAATACTGCTCAGAAAGACTTTTAACAACAAGAACAAAAATGCACTTTGACATACATTTGTACATCATTTGTTGATTTAAAATCCCCATGGATGGTGTAATGTTGGAGAGCAAAGCCAGCAGTGAATGTACTGTGAATCTTGGATTCTCATATGGATTATCTGCAATTTACATTGACTCTATGGTGACTAGCCTATATGGCAAGATAGTGTCCCCACTAGGCACAGACTTCAATTCAACGTCGATTCTAATGCAAGAACACAGCTTTTCAGGGGTTTTAAAGCTCTTCAGAAGAGAATCGCCAATGAGCTGCTTTTTTAAGTCCTGTCACCAGCACCACACTGCTCAGCTGAAAGGACTTTTCTAAAAATGTATTTTCAGCAAAAGCAGATGACATGAAAGCAGCAGTCTCATCCTCGCTGGTATAACGGCACACACAACTCATCTCTGACCTTCAGCCTGTTGTGTCCTAGAAAGACACACTGCAGATAACACATGAATCAAATACCATGTACATAAGGGGCATGAGTATACAGGAAATATATAACAAATACAGGAAAAGTGCTTGGTTTATGTTCCTGAGAGCCATGCAGACACACACTAGGAGAGTAGAGAATATATTATCAGGCCACTACTGTAACGGTACGATCCTGTTATATCAAATATACCCAGAAAACAAGATGATGAGAGTTTGCCATGACTGTAGGTCTGCGTTGAAATGACTTGATCAAATATGCGGTAGCCCACTGGGCACAAACATCACTTCATCGTCTAGTTTTGATTTACATTTGAGAGATACACTTGTAGAAAAAAGGGTTACAAAAGGGTTCTTCGGCTGTCCCCATTGGAGAACCCTTTTTGGTTCCAGATTGAACTCTTTTGGGTTCCATATACAGCCCTCTGTGGAAAGGGTTCTACCTGGAACCAAATAGGGTATGTGGACAGCCAAAGAACCCTTTTAGGTTCTAGATAGCACAATTTTTTCTAAGAGGACTCAAAAGCCTGCACACACTGTGCCTGTCCAGTATGGGAGTTGAAGTTAAGCCCTATGCACCCAGTCAGGGGCTGAAATGGTGGTGTCTGGTTAGGTAGGTAACAGTGGGGTGTGGAGGTTTAGGGCTGAAGGCTGAAATGGTGGTGTCTGGCTAGGTAGGTAACAGTGGGGTGTGGAGGTTTAGGGCTGAAGGCTGATTTGGTGGTCTGGTTAGGTAGGTAACAGTGGGGTGTGGAGGTTTAGGTCTGAAGGCTGATTTGGTGGTCTGGTTAGGTAGGTACCAGTGGGATGTGGAGGTTTAGGGCTGAAGGCTGATTTGGTGGTCTGGCTAGGTAGGTAACAGTGGGGTGTGGAGGTTTAGGGCTGAAGGCTGATTTGGTGGTCTGGTTAGGTAGGTAACAGTGGGATGTGGAGGTTTAGGGCTGAAGGCTGATTTGGTGGTCTGGCTAGGTAGGTAACAGTGGGGTGTGGAGGTTTAGGGCTGAAATGGTGGTGTCTGGTTAGGTAGGTACCAGTAGGATGTGGAGGTTTAGGGCTGAAGGCTGATTTGGTGGTCTGGTTAGGTAGGTAACAGTGGGGTGTGGAGGTTTAGGGCTGAAAGCTGATTTGGTGGTCTGGTTAGGTAGGTACCAGTAGGATGTGGAGGTTTAGGGCTGAAGTCTGATTTGGTGGTCTGGTTAGGTAGGTAACAATAGGATGTGGAGGTTTAGGGCTGAAGGCTGATTTGGTGATCTGGTTAGGTAGGTACCAGTAGGATGTGGAGGTTTAGGGCTGAAGGCTGATTTGGTGGTCTGGTTAGGTAGGTAACAGTGGGATGTGGAGGTTTAGGGCTGAAGGCTGATTTGGTGTTCTGGTTAGGTAGGTAGGTAACAGTGGGATGTGGAGGTTTAGGGCTGAAGGCTGATTTGGTGGTCTGGTTAGGTAGGTAACAGTGGGGTGTGGAGGTTTAGGGCTGAAGGCTGATTTGGTGTTCTGGTTAGGTAGGTACCAGTAGGATGTGGAGGTTTAGGGCTGAAGGCTGATTTGGTGGTCTGGTTAGGTAGGTAACAGTGGGGTGTGGAGGTTTAGGGCTGAAGGCTGATTTGGTGGTCTGGTTAGGTAGGTAACAGTGGGGTGTGGAGGTTTAGGGCTGAGGGCTGATTTGGTGGTCTGGTTAGGTAGGTAACAGTGGGATGTGGAGGTTTAGGGCTGAAGGCTGATTTGGTGTTCTGGTTAGGTAGGTAACAGTGGGGTGTGGAGGTTTAGGGCTGAAGGCTGATTTGGTGGTCTGGTTAGGTAGGTAACAGTGGGGTGTGGAGGTTTAGGGCTGAAGGCTGATTTGGTGGTCTGGTTAGGTAGGTAACAGTGGCATGTGGAGGTTTAGGGCTGAAGGCTGAAATGGTGGTCTGGTTAGGTAGGTAACAGTGGGATGTGGAGGTTTAGGGCTGAAGGCTGATTTGGTGGTCTGGTTAGGTAGGTAACAGTGGGATGTGGAGGTTTAGGGCTGAAGGCTGATTTGGTGGTCTGGTTAGGTAGGTAACAGTGGGATGTGGAGGTTTAGGGCTGAAATGGTGGTGTCTGGTTAGGTAGGTGACAGTGGGGTGTGGAGGTTTAGGGCTGAAGGCTGATTTGGTGGTCTGGTTAGGTATGTAACAGTGGGGTGTGGAGGTTTAGGGCTGAAGGCTGATTTGGTGGTCTGGTTAGGTAGGTAACAGTGGGGTGTGGAGGTTTAGGGCTGAAGGCTGATTTGGTGGTCTGGTTAGGTAGGTAACAGTGGGATGTGGAGGTTTAGGGCTGAAGGCTGAAATGGTGGTCTGGTTAGGTAGGTAACAGTGGAATGTGGAGGTGTAGGGCTGAAATGGTGATTTGGTGGTCTGGCTAGGTAGGTAACAGTGGGGTGTGGAGGTTTAGGGCTGAAGGCTGATTTGGTTGTCTGGCTAGGTAGGTAACAGTGGGGTGTGGAGGTGTAGGGCTGAAAGCTGATTTGGTGGTCTGGTTAGGTAGGTACCAGTAGGATGTGGAGGTTTAGGGCTGAAGGCTGATTTGGTGGTCTGGTTAGGTAGGTAACAGTGGGATGTGGAGGTTTAGGGCTGAAGGCTGATTTGGTGGTCTGGTTAGGTAGGTAACAGTGGGATGTGGAGGTTTAGGGCTGAAGGCTGATTTGGTGGTCTGGTTAGGTAGGTAACAGTGGGGTGTTGAGGTTTAGGGCTGAAGGCTGATTTGGTGGTCTGGTTAGGTAGGTAACAGTGGGGTGTGGAGGTTTTGGGCTGAAGGCTGATTTGGTGGTCTGGTTAGGTAGGTACCAGTAGGATGTGGAGGTTTAGGGCTGAAGGCTGATTTGGTGGTCTGGTTAGGTAGGTAACAGTGGGGTGTTGAGGTTTAGGGCTGAAGGCTGATTTGGTGGTCTGGTTAGGTAGGTAACAGTGGGGTGTGGAGGTTTTGGGCTGAAGGCTGATTTGGTGGTCTGGTTAGGTAGGTACCAGTAGGATGTGGAGGTTTAGGGCTGAAGGCTGATTTGGTGGTCTGGTTAGGTAGGTAACAGTGGGGTGTGGAGGTTTAGGGCTGAAGGCTGATTTGGTGGTCTGGTTAGGTAGGTAACAGTGGGATGTGGAGGTTTAGGGCTGAAGGCTGAAATGGTGGTGTCTGGTTAGGTAGGTAACAGTGGGGTGTGGAGGTTTAGGGCTGAAATGGTGGTCTGGTTAGGTAGGTAACAGTGGGGTGTGGAGGTTTAGGGCTGAAGGCTGAAATGGTGGTGTCTGGTTAGGTAGGTAACAGTGGGGTGTGGAGGTTTAGGGCTGAAGGCTGATTTGGTGGTCTGGTTAGGTAGGTACCAGTAGGATTTGGAGGTTTAGGGCTGAAGGCTGATTTGGTGGTGTCTGGTTAGGTAGGTAACAGTGGGGTGTGGAGGTTTAGGGCTGAAGGCTGATTTGGTGGTCTGGTTAGGTAGGTAACAGTGGGGTGTGGAGGTTTAGGGCTGAGGGCTGATTTGGTGGTCTGGTTAGGTAGGTAACAGTGGGATGTGGAGGTTTAGGGCTGAGGGCTGATTTGGTGGTCTGGTTAGGTAGGTAACAATAGGATGTGGAGGTTTAGGGCTGAAGGCTGATTTGGTGGTCTGGTTAGGTAGGTAACAGTGGGGTGTGGAGGTTTAGGGCTGAAGGCTGATTTGGTGGTGTCTGGTTAGGTAGGTAACAATAGGATGTGGAGGTTTAGGGCTGAAGGCTGATTTGGTGGTCTGGTTAGGTAGGTAACAGTGGGATGTGGAGGTTTAGGGCTGAAGGCTGAAATGGTGGTCTGGTTAGGTAGGTAACAGTGGGATGTGGAGGTTTAGGGCTGAAGGCTGAAATGGTGGTGTCTGGTTAGGTAGGTAACAGTGGGGTGTGGAGGTTTAGGGCTGAGGGCTGATTTGGTGGTCTGGTTAGGTAGGTAACAGTGGGATGTGGAGGTTTAGGGCTGAGGGCTGATTTGGTGGTCTGGTTAGGTAGGTAACAGTGGGGTGTGGAGGTTTAGGGCTGAAGGCTGATTTGGTGGTCTGGTTAGGTAGGTAACATTTGGAATGTGGAGGTTTAGGGCTGAAGGCTGATTTGGTGGTCTGGTTAGGTAGGTAACAGTGGGGTGTGGAGGTTTAGGGCTGAAGGCTGATTTGGTGGTCTGGTTAGGTAGGTACCAGTAGGATGTGGAGGTTTAGGGCTGAAGGCTGATTTGGTGGTCTGGTTAGGTAGGTACCAGTAGGATGTGGAGGTTTAGGGCTGAAGGCTGATTTGGTGGTCTGGTTAGGTAGGTAACAGTGGGGTGATGAGGTTTAGGGCTGATTTGGTGGTCTGGTTAGGTAGGTAACAGTGGGGTGTGGAGGTTTAGGGCTGAAGGCTGATTTGGTGGTCTGGTTAGGTAGGTAACAGTGGGGTGTGGAGGTTTAGGGCTGAAGGCTGATTTGGTGGTCTGGCTAGGTAGGTAACAGTGGGGTGTGGAGGTTTAGGGCTGAAGGCTGATTTGGTGGTCTGGTTAGGTAGGTACCAGTGGGATGTGAAGGTTTAGGGCTGAAGGCTGATTTGGTGGTCTGGTTAGGTATGTAACAGTGGGGTGTGGAGGTTTAGGGCTGAAGGCTGATTTGGTGGTCTGGTTAGGTAGGTAACAGTGGGGTGTGGAGGTTTAGGGCTGAAGGCTGATTTGGTGGTCTGGTTAGGTAGGTAACAGTGGGGTGTGGAGGTTTAGGGCTGAAGGCTGATTTGGTGGTCTGGCTAGGTAGGTAACAGTGGGGTGTGGAGGTTTAGGGCTGAAGGCTGATTTGGTGGTCTGGCTAGGTAGGTAACAGTGGGGTGTGGAGGTGTAGGGCTGAAATGGTGGTGTCTGGTTAGGTAGGTAACAGTGGGGTGTGGAGGTTTAGGGCTGAAATGGTGGTGTCTGGTTAGGTAGGTAACAGTGGGGTGATGAGGTTTAGGGCTGATTTGGTGGTCTGGTTAGGTAGGTAACAGTGGGGTGTGGAGGTTTAGGGCTGAAGGCTGATTTGGTGGTCTGGTTAGGTAGGTAACAGTGGGATGTGGAGGTTTAGGGCTGAAGGCTGATTTGGTGGTGTCTGGTTAGGTAGGTAACAGTGGGGTGTGGAGGTTTAGGGCTGAAGGCTGATTTGGTGGTCTGGTTAGGTAGGTAACAGTGGGGTGTGGAGGTTTTGGGCTGAAGGCTGATTTGGTGGTCTGGTTAGGTAGGTACCAGTAGGATGTGGAGGTTTAGGGCTGAAGGCTGATTTGGTGGTCTGGTTAGGTAGGTAACAGTGGGGTGTGGAGGTTTAGGGCTGAAGGCTGATTTGGTGGTCTGGTTAGGTAGGTAACAATAGGATGTGGAGGTTTAGGGCTGAAGGCTGATTTGGTGTTCTGGTTAGGTAGGTAACAGTGGGATGTGGAGGTTTAGGGCTGAAGGCTGATTTGGTGGTCTGGTTAGGTAGGTAACAGTGGCATGTGGAGGTTTAGGGCTGAAGGCTGAAATGGTGGTCTGGTTAGGTAGGTAACAGTGGGATGTGGAGGTTTAGGGCTGAAGGCTGATTTGGTGGTCTGGTTAGGTAGGTAACAGTGGGATGTGGAGGTTTAGGGCTGAAGGCTGAAATGGTGGTGTCTGGTTAGGTAGGTAACAGTGGGGTGTGGAGGTTTAGGGCTGAAATGGTGGTCTGGTTAGGTAGGTAACAGTGGGGTGTGGAGGTTTAGGGCTGAAGGCTGAAATGGTGGTGTCTGGTTAGGTAGGTAACAGTGGGGTGTGGAGGTTTAGGGCTGAAGGCTGATTTGGTGGTCTGGTTAGGTAGGTACCAGTAGGATTTGGAGGTTTAGGGCTGAAGGCTGATTTGGTGGTGTCTGGTTAGGTAGGTAACAGTGGGGTGTGGAGGTTTAGGGCTGAAGGCTGATTTGGTGGTCTGGTTAGGTAGGTAACAGTGGGGTGTGGAGGTTTAGGGCTGAGGGCTGATTTGGTGGTCTCGTTAGGTAGGTAACAGTGGGATGTGGAGGTTTAGGGCTGAGGGCTGATTTGGTGGTCTGGTTAGGTAGGTAACAATAGGATGTGGAGGTTTAGGGCTGAAGGCTGATTTGGTGGTCTGGTTAGGTAGGTAACAGTGGGGTGTGGAGGTTTAGGGCTGAAGGCTGATTTGGTGGTGTCTGGTTAGGTAGGTAACAATAGGATGTGGAGGTTTAGGGCTGAAGGCTGATTTGGTGGTCTGGTTAGGTAGGTAACAGTGGGATGTGGAGGTTTAGGGCTGAAGGCTGAAATGGTGGTCTGGTTAGGTAGGTAACAGTGGGATGTGGAGGTTTAGGGCTGAAGGCTGAAATGGTGGTGTCTGGTTAGGTAGGTAACAGTGGGGTGTGGAGGTTTAGGGCTGAGGGCTGATTTGGTGGTCTGGTTAGGTAGGTAACAGTGGGATGTGGAGGTTTAGGGCTGAGGGCTGATTTGGTGGTCTGGTTAGGTAGGTAACAGTGGGGTGTGGAGGTTTAGGGCTGAAGGCTGATTTGGTGGTCTGGTTAGGTAGGTAACATTTGGAATGTGGAGGTTTAGGGCTGAAGGCTGATTTGGTGGTCTGGTTAGGTAGGTACCAGTGGGATGTGGAGGTTTAGGGCTGAAGGCTGATTTGGTGGTCTGGTTAGGTATGTAACAGTGGGGTGTGGAGGTTTAGGGCTGAAGGCTGATTTGGTGGTCTGGTTAGGTAGGTAACAGTGGGGTGTGGAGGTTTAGGGCTGAAGGCTGATTTGGTGGTCTGGTTAGGTAGGTAACAGTGGGGTGTGGAGGTTTAGGGCTGAAGGCTGATTTGGTGGTCTGGCTAGGTAGGTAACAGTGGGGTGTGGAGGTTTAGGGCTGAAGGCTGATTTGGTGGTCTGGCTAGGTAGGTAACAGTGGGGTGTGGAGGTTTAGGGCTGAAATGGTGGTGTCTGGTTAGGTAGGTAACAGTGGGGTGTGGAGGTTTAGGGCTGAAGGCTGATTTGGTGGTCTGGTTAGGTAGGTAACAGTGGGGTGTGGAGGTTTAGGGCTGAAATGGTGGTGTCTGGTTAGGTAGGTAACAGTGGGGTGTGGAGGTTTAGGGCTGAAGGCTGATTTGGTGGTCTAGTTAGGTAGGTAACAGTGGGGTGTGGAGGTTTAGGGCTGAAGGCTGATTTGGTGGTCTGGTTAGGTAGGTAACAGTGGGGTGTGGAGGTTTAGGGCTGAAGGCTGATTTGGTGATCTGGTTATGTAGGTAACAGTGGGGGTACCAGACCCACCTCCCTCAGCTGGTCCAGTTTCTCCAGAGTCTCCTTTGTGTCAAACTGCCACTCCTTCACCTGCTCCACTGCTGTAAATCCCTCCTGAAACACACAGACGCCTGATTGAACAAACAGTTACACACGGAAGCAAAAATACACATTTGAATAGAAAATGTCTCTGCCAACCTCAAGTTTTATTTGAGAAGATGTGATACTCACATGGTTTTTGAGCCTGGTATCAGCCCCTCCAACAATGAGCAGCTTGAGTATCTTATATCTGCCCAGACGCACAGCATCATGCAGAGGAGTGTCCCCCTCCTGGAATACACAATTACAATACTACACTATGAAGACAACCAAGATAATGATGACAACGAGGACAACCAAGATAATGATGACAACGAGGACAACCAAGATAAGGATGACAACGAGGACAACCAAGATAACGAGGACAACGAGGACAACCAAGATAACGAGGACAACGAGGACAACCAAGATAATGATGACAACAGGGACAACCAAGATAATGATGACAACAAAGACAACCAAGATAATGATGACAACGAGGACAACCAAGATAATGATGACAACGAGGACAACCAAGATAATGATGACAACGAGGACAACCAAGATGATGTTTGTTTATTGTATTTCAAGAGGAAATGAATGATAAAAGTATTTTTCAGCACCAATACCACACAAAATTGGTAGAAAGAGGGGGAAGGGAAGCGCTACTAAGGTGCACAATAGTACATTTTGGTAGACAGAAGGTGCTCTTTGGTAAAAGGGGTAAATTGGTCATTAAAAAGAAAGGAGGACCAAGACACTCTTCATATAATTAATTAAAATGCCTGTATTTGTATGGCATGTTCAATAGAAACAAAGTTTTTAAAAATAAGACTCGTTTCGGCTGCATGGCCTTCGTCAGGGAGTACAAAGAAATAATACAATGTCCTCTTTTGAACAGCTTTTCCAATTAGCCCTAATTAGAAGAGGGCGTGGTTACAAAATTGATTGGACACACCTAGTAAGCAATACTATACACATTAAAAAGTGAAATATGTAGCTATGTTATCATAAAAATACAACTCCAAGCTAGAAGTATCAGAACACTAAAAGGTAGTTCTAACCTTAAATATGACTGGGAGAAGTGTCAAGAATAAGAAAGCAATATATTCCATAGTACACTAGAACACAGCAAAACATGAACAACAACAGTCTAAACATAGAGGACAACCAAGACAACGAGGACAACCAAGATAATGATGACAACAAAGACAACCAAGATCATGATGACAACGAGGACAACCAGGATAATGATGACAACAAAGACAACCAAGATAATGATGACAACAAAGACAACCAAGATAATGATGACAACAAGGACAACCAAGATAATGATGACAACGAGGACAACCAAGATAATGATGACAACAAAGACAACCAAGATCATGATGACAACGAGGACAACCAAGATGATGAGCCACATTGTTACAATGATGATGTTTGTTCATTGTATTTCAAGAGGAAAGGAATGATAAAAGTATTTTTAAGCACCAATACCACACAAAACTGGCTTACAAAATCATATTAGACCAGGTATGATGCAGTGAGAAAGCATGACGTCCTACCCTGTCTCTGGGGTTGATTTTGGCTCCACTGTTCAGCAGGTGTCCCACTACGTCAGAATGGCCTGTCCTGGTGGCCACGTGGAGAGGACTGGCCATCAGCTAGGGATGAGAGAGAGTTACAGCCAACATGGGCGCATTTCTCCTCATTTCCTCCTCTTCACCGGGATTGATGTGAAATACATTGTGAAAGATGCTGCAGATAACAATTCCTTGTAGCTGAAATCTTCCCAATTCTACATGTCAAATGACAAAGAAACATGTATATTCTTAATATATCTTAACCCCACTGAGGACAACCCTGGACTGGTGAAATGATAAGGCCGTGGGTAGATGGCCATTCTGTTAGCTGGCTAACTCCATAATGAATGAAATGTCAGTAGCTATAGTCGCACAAAAGCATCATGACACACACACACCCACGTCTCACCTTGTCCCTGATGTTGAGGTCAGCTCCATGTTTCATCATGACACACACACACACCCACGTCTCACCTTGTCCCTGATGTTGAGGTCAGCTCCATGTTTCATCATGACACACACACACACCCACGTCTCACCTTGTCCCTGATGTTGAGGTCAGCTCCATGTTTCATCATGACACACACACACCTACGTCTCACCTTGTCCCTGATGTTGAGGTCAGCTCCATGTTTCATCATGACACACACACACCCACGTCTCACCTTGTCCCTGATGTTGAGGTCAGCTCCATGTTTCATCATGACACACACACACCTACGTCTCACCTTGTCCCTGATGTTGAGGTCAGCTCCATGTTTCATCATGACACACACACACCTACGTCTCACCTTGTCCCTGATGTTGAGGTCAGCTCCATGTTTCATCATGACACACACACACCCACGTCTCACCTTGTCCCTGATGTTGAGGTCAGCTCCATGTTTCATCATGACACACACACACACCCACATCTCACCTTGTCCCTGATGTTGAGGTCAGCTCCATGTTTCATCATGACACACACACACACCCACGTCTCACCTTGTCCCTGATGTTGAGGTCAGCTCCATGTTTCATCATGACACACACACACCTATGTCTCACCTTGTCCCTGATGTTGAGGTCAGCTCCATGTTTCATCATGACACACACACACCTACGTCTCACCTTGTCCCTGATGTTGAGGTCAGCTCCATGTTTCATCATGACACACACACACCCATGTCTCACCTTGTCCCTGATGTTGAGGTCAGCTCCATGTTTCATCATGACACACACACACCCATGTCTCACCTTGTCCCTGATGTTGAGGTCAGCTCCATGTTTCATCATGACACACACACACACCTACGTCTCACCTTGTCCCTGATGTTGAGGTCAGCTCCATGTTTCATCATGACACACACACACCTACGTCTCACCTTGTCCCTGATGTTGAGGTCAGCTCCATGTTTCATCATGACACACACACACCTACGTCTCACCTTGTCCCTGATGTTGAGGTCAGCTCCATGTTTCTGGAGGACCTTGATCACAGCTAGGCTTCCTCCTCTACAGGCCCAGTGAACAGCTCTGGACTCCAGCTGGAACACACACACGGCCACCTTCACTGTACAATGTCTGACGCTTAACAACTGACTGGTCACCAGCTTTCCATTCCACAGCCCTAACCTTATCAATTACCCAATTATCAGCACAATACCTGAGGTTATATAGAGCTTACATACTGTATATGTGATTAAAAAAAGTTGTCCATTTGTTCTCTAGTATTGGAGTTAAAAACACAATTATGTCAACTGTGTCATTTCATAGCTTTTATCACGGCAACGGACATTGACTATAGAACATACTGTGTTAATGGCAAGAGTCTCTCACCCGGTCTTTAGAATTGATGTTAGCTCCTTTCTCTAGAAGCTTCTGGATGACGGTAGTGTCCCTCGATGGAGGCAAAGTGCAGTGCTGTCCTCCTTAACTGGAAAAATATTTAGTTATGCAAGATGTTGAACTGTTAAAATGATATCTGTTTAAGGTAAAAGGTACAATTGAGTTTTTAAAAATATTTTGTGCTACTGCTACAGTAGGGCAAGGCCATTGCAGATTGCTAGGCCACAATCATTTTAATTTACCTCTTGGACAATACAGTTGAACTTCGAACTATTGAGGCCAGATCTTTCAACAAGTAAATACATATATTTTGTGAAGTGAAGTCACATGCCTGGATTTTAACCTTTGTTTTAAGCCTTTTCCAGAAATGGGAATTAGACCAAAAATTAAAGGAATTGTCTGAGGATGGTGCTAGACTTTCTGACATTAAAAGAAAAAGTAATTGTTCGGTGAAAAATCTTAATAAAGGTTAAAACCTTTTCTCAATAGGGGGTACTGTTTTCACTTTGTAAAAAATTCGTTCCCAAATTAAACTGCCTCGTACTCAATTCTTGCTCGTACAATATGCATATTATTATTACTATTGGATAGAAAACACTCTCTAGTTTCTAAAACCGTTTGAATTATATCTGTGAGTAAAACAGAACTCGAGTTGGAGCAATCTTCCTGTCAGCAAGTGAGAAATCTGAAATCAGGCAATCTGTTCCAGGGTCGGTTTATTAATTTGCATGTATTCTATTGGTCGACATGCACTGCATACGCCTTCCCCTGGATGTCAGCAAGCAATGAGAATTGGAATAGAGTTGCTAGGCAGATCTGAGGCTATATAAATGGGCTTGGAACCGGGGGTCCAGCCTTTTCAACATTCGCCATGACGCAAGACAGACCTCAGGATTGCGTTCTGAAAAGCTCTCGTTATAGGAGTTAGATATATCCGGCTCTGATTTTATTCGATATAGGTGTTAAAGACATCATAATGTTGTTATTTTAAACCGAGTTATATCAGTTTATATCAGTATATTGCGATTTTCGGATATTTCTTTGTGCTGCGTTCTAGTGAGTTGGGCACGTCTGGGCCACATGGCTAATGTTTACTGCTAATTCCAAAGTTGAAGGCGACAATCTACAACCGAGCAACGATTCTTTTGGACAAAGGACAACTTGCCCAAGATTCTGATGAAAGCTCATCAAAAAGTAAGAACTATTTATGATGTTAATTCGTTGTTCTGTTGAAAAATGTAAAACTCATATTCCGCCATTAATTTCGGTGCGGTCTCGCTTTAACGCACGCTGTATGTCGTAGTAACGTTAATTTTAAAAATCTAACACAGCGGTTGCATTAAGAACTAATGTATCTTTAATTTGCTGTCCAACCTGTATTTTTTAGTCAAGTTTATGATTAGTGACTGATTAGATTAGGTGCCTCTCCCAAGATTTCTCCCGACATATTGTTGGCAGCTTGGCTACTATTCTCATTGTATAACCACGATTTGTGCCGCTAAATATGCACATTTTCGAACAAACTCTATATGTATTGTGTAATATGATGTTATAGGACTGTCATCTGAAGAAGTTTGAGAAGGTTAGTGAAAAAATTAATATCTTTTGCTGGTTTATTCGTTATCGCTATTGTTGGCTTGAATCAATGCTGTTGTGTGGTTGGCTATTGTAGTAAGCTAATATAATGCTATATTGTGTTTTCGCTGTAAAACACTTAAAAAATCTGAAATATTGGCTGGATTCACAAGATCTTTGTCTTTCATTTGCTGTACGCTGTGTATTTTTCATAAATGTTTTATGATGAGTATTTAGGTAATTCACGTTGGTCTCTGTAGTTATTCTAGTTGCTTTGGTGAGAGTTGTGATGGTGGCTGCAATGTAAAACTATGATTTATACCTGAAATATGCACATTTTTCTAACAAAACATATGCTATACAATAAATATGTTATCAGGCTGTCATCTGATGAAGTTGTTTCTTGGTTAGTGACTATTTATATCTTTATTTGGTCGAAATTGTGATAGCTACCTATGCAGGAAAAAAATGGTGGAGAAAAAAAAGTTATGTCTTTTGCTATCGTGGTTAGCTAATAGAAATACATATTGTGTCTTCCCTGTAAAACATTTTAAAAATCAGAAATGATGGCTGGATTCACAAGATGTGTATCTTTCATCTGGTGTCTTGGACTTGTGATTTAATGATATTTAGATGCTAGTATTTACTTGTGACGCTATGCTAGGCTATGCTAGTCAGCTTTTTTACTGATGGGGGTGCTCCCGGATCCGGGATTGTGATGAAGTAGAAGTTAAAATCCAGATCATGTGACATGATAAGTTGACCATATACCATATAGACTAGTACTTTCCTCATCACTGAAATTGGGGTCTCCTCCATCTTCCAGATATTTCTCCACCACTTTGAGTTTACCCTGAGTCGCTGCCTTCATGAAGTCAAACGTGTCTACAGGTCCTAACTGACAAACACAGAGAACGTGTTTGTGTTACTCTCTGGGACTTAGCAACTGATCCAGAATTAGCAAATCCTGGTCCCACTCTTCAAAATGACAAACAGAGTATATTCTGCATTGTTCCGGTCATCAAAAATAAATATTGCTAAATATGATATAAATGTTGCCTCACCACAGGTATGTCCACGGCCACCTTGGATGAGGACCCTGACTTCTTCAACTTCCTCCTCTGGCAGATCTCCTTGATGCTCTCTGGTCCTCCCTGATCAACTATCTTCCCCTCTGAAAATGAATTCCTCTCTCTCTCCTCTGGCTAGGGGAGATAAGATGGTGGTCAGAAGATTAGATTCTACTCTCATACAGAATGACTCAGAATTGGTACTCCCCCTCTTTCTCTCTCTCTCTACCTTGACATAATAACAACAATAAAGAATACGACTGCCAAAACACGACACGAGATAGATCACATTCATCGTGTAATTATATGTAATATTGTCTTCACTATTAAAAGTATTACTATTCGCTCATTCTTCATACACCAGCCCTAGAGTCTGGTATGAGTGACTGGCCTCCCTTCCTTTGTTCTGTGTCTAGTGTAAACCAACAGCTGTTTGAACAGTAGCTAGCCTCCACCTGATTTACTACAGGGGATAGAAGGGGAGAGGGTGTGAGAGGGTCAGGTCAGTGCCTGTAAAAGCAGAGATGCCAGGGGCACATGTTGAAGTGGCTAATGGCCAGATACATTCATAGCATGGTAACCTCATAGCCTGGTTGTGATCGTAAATGAGAACATGTTCTCAACAAAATATCTGGTAATAGAACAATGTTGTTGGCAGTAACCAACCTTGGGGAAATATCAACAGCCTCTTAAGATAGATGTGAATAGGTTGTGTGTTCTTCATAAAATACAGGTGAATAGAATCAAATATTGTCTCAATAACAAGCCTGGTAAAAGAGAGCTAAGTAGAATATATTGACAGTAAACTATTGCTGGATTTAGAATGTAGGATTCACAGACTGTAATGTAACTGAGGGTGAATACATAACCAAATGTATCAGAAGTTTACTTATTTTCCCTTTTACTTTACCTGGATGCGTTCAACATTGTGATTGGTGGGTTCACAGCCTGGTTCTTCCTGTTCAGGTGTGTCCCACTTTATACGTCCCAGCTTCACCGCTCGCGCTCTGCAACGCTGGTTTATAACATAGAAATAATATTCAAATCATAACTCTATCTAAAGTGAAATGAAAAACACACATTAATGTACTTTACAATGAACAGAAATGCAAAAATAGAAAGACAAGCAAAACATTATTTTCCATTTGTAGAAAACCGGCGTAACCCTTCTGTGCCTGCAGTAAGAGTACTTATGTTTACAGTTTTTTTAATCGCTTTGGTACTATTTTCACAAGTATGTGATGAATTTTAAAGACTGTTAGTACAAAACTCCAAATTGGCAACACTCGTAAAGCAGCCATTTTACAATCAAAAACTTTCATTACGCATTTATTTTGTTTGCAGACATCTTTCACCACACAACCATTGATCCAAAATCTAAGTTTACTGTGAAATATAATGAGAACATTGATTTAATCACCAAAACACAACATAATTATATCTTCTCAATTTAGTTATTTAACAACCAGTTAATCCAATAGCAAAAAATGGCCCTTTGAATGTAGTTAGCTACAGTACTGTAAAGTGCAGTACATTACACTGTGTTTTGCATTAGGCAATACACTTGCACTACCCATTAAAATTTACTAAACATCAATTTCCATCATTTCTATCCCATGTGTGATCATTGGAAACATCTTTCACAATGTATTCAAATGAAATAAATGAAGGAAACAATGTTTAGCAGCACTAGTATGCATCAAGCCTGTTTTGAGCATTTCGCCCATAGAAAGAATTAACAGTAAATATGTTAATTGTTCATGCACTTGGGGAAAAACCTTTTGGCATGGCGAATCCAAGCCTGACATAGGTCTGGACTGATGTCATTGCGTGCCTCATCCATGGCCTGAAGGAGGGTAGTGTGCTCATGGAGATGGAAATCATACACCTTCCACCTGCATTGTAATCGTGTATTGTATTTTACAGTATTGTATTGTACTTATGTATTGCAGCGGTCCTGTATGTGGCTCAGTTCATAAGAGCAGCGCACTAGCAACACCAGAGTTGTGGGTTTGATTCCCACTGGCGTCACATACCAAAATGATTAGAGTTACTTTGGATAAAATAATCTGCTATGTAAATGGAATATATTACTGTATTACAGCGCTGTATTAGCCTGTATTAAAGTACTGTATTGGCCAATGATATTTTAGTAAAGCAGTATGAAATGTCCTGATCAAAAAGACCCCAGAAACGTAATTTTGCATACATGTTTACTGCATAGAGGATGCATTTCTTTCTTGTTTTGGAATTTCTGTATTCTTTTCGTATTGGTATTGTATTTATTTCTGTATTAGTTAAATTTATAAAATTATAATAATTAAAATATATATAATACTTTTTATGTGTCTATTTTTCAGACATACATTTTAATGATTTAGTTCTCTGAATCTGTAGTAGACAATCCCGTTTAACATTTGTAGGTTTACCAAAAGGTTAAGTGATTATCGATTAAGAGCAGTTGGATTAATGGTAAAACGCATTTTAGCAAATGAGAAAATAATCATATCAAAAGTAATGTGAACATTGCATTATGAAACAAAATTACTTTATATTAACATGTATTGCAATGTGAAACATGTATTTCTAGATGAAACGTGAAACTTGTATTTCTAGATAAAACACTGATTAAGTTCTGTGAAAAAGTGACTTATGATTTTGTGTGTTGTACTTTGTCAATTGAAAATGTGCTTAAAGTTTTGGAACAACTGCCTGTTTGATGATCTGTTTTGCATTTTGTACTAAGAGTTGTGAAAATGTACCACATACTTGCACTAAATATTGCACTAAAGCGATGAACAAAACTGTAACATGAGATTAGTGGTAAATATAATGTATAACTAACAAGCTAATTGCCCTCTAGTGCTGAACTGCTGGTGTAAGAAGTATAAATGAAGTTATTCATTAAAATCTGTGAATCTCAAATCTGTCTGCTTGTAGAGGAAGGGGAGATTGAACTCTGCCTTCTCCCTGGAGGCAGTATCAAACAATCTGTTGGCATGGATCATAGAGGAATCTACAAGAATACTTGTCCATGCAATATCATGTATTTTTGCATGGAATATTCAAATGAATCATTGCAAACTGAAATGATGATATTAGAACGGTACAAACATGAACAAATATAGACAACAATCCTGAAGTAAAATCCTTGCAGACACCATGACATACAAATGTCTATGAAAGTCTATGAAACAAAATAAATGTCTAATCAAGGACATTACTTTATTTATAATTCAGTAATTACTTGATTTCATGTATTAGTTGTGAAGATGTAGCAATGTACTATAGATAGCCTACTGTAGGTCAGAGGTCAGGCTGTTAAGTTAATGAGCTGTAAACTATTTCAGAAGCAGCAAAGGGTCTCGTGGTTATAGATACCTCAGATAACTATAGGTCACACCAGGGGGAGAACTGCCCCCTCTCATTGAAGCCATGAAGTTCATGGCCGACCAGAAAACTGCAGGCTGTTGTTTTCAGAAAGCAGGATCCCCTTATGTACTGAATCTTCGTGGTCAATATTTGTGTGAATAAAATTCAAATCAGAAGACAGTCACGGTATCAATAATTGCTTCTATGACACCAAATGTACAGTATGTCCTTGAACGAATTATAAACAAATCTCACAAAGAACAAGTTAAAAGGATACATTTGTTGCTACCGGCAGCCTGCAGTCCGCGGTCGGACTTAAGATACTCAATGAGAGTGGGCAGTCGTTCTCCCCACTTCCTGAAGTGGACGCCATTCTCCCCACTTCCTGAAGTGGACGCCATTCTCCCCACTTCCTGAAGTGGACGCCATTCTCCCCACTTCCTGAAGTGGACGCCATTCTCCCCACTTCCTGAAGTGGACGCCATTCTCCCCACTTCCAAGAGACGCCATCTTAGCAAGCTAAAACCAACTTCCTGAGCTTTAAATGCGCCATTGAGTCTTCACATAGGAATGAATGGTGTGACGTCATTGATCGCTTTGTCCATTCTTAAACAGTCAATGGGTCACACATAGTCACACAGTCACAGCAAAGGCTCAGGTCACTCAGCCTCACACACAGTTCACACCAGCTAATGCAAGTGCATATATGTGCGGGTGTGTGTACACATGTTTGTGTCTATGTTAATATGTACAGCAGGATACGTCATTGTTTTAAAGGCCCAGATATTTTCATGTGTTTTATATAATTTCCACACTATGAGGTTGAAATAATACTGTGAAATTATGAAAATGATGATAAAGCCCTTTTAGTGTAAGAGCTGTTTGAAAAGATCTCCTGAAGTTTCAGCCTGTTTTGGTGGGGTGGAGTTTTGGCCTTCTATGGTAACATCACCATGCTGTATATTAGTTAATAGACCAATTAGAAAGAGAGTTCCAAACCTCTCTGCCAATAACAGATCGTTTCCAGTTTTCCCCTCCTTAATCAGTCCTAGCATAATTCTTGCTTGAGAAATTAGCTTCAAAGCTATTTTTGTTTATTTTTGACCATTTTAATTGAAAACAAACTGTTACCCAGAAATGATTTGATATTGAGATAAAAAAGGCTGCATTGGACCTTTAGATACTCATCTGTGGCTAAATATGATGGCATTATTTGAGCTCTCAGGCAACTTTCTCAATGTAAAACATTTGTCTATTATGTCATGATTCAGATTCAGCCTTGATGCTCCCACCCATCTTCATTAGAGCCTTGGTTAGGAAAAGGTGTGAGGCACATAAAGTATACAGCCTCACAGGTAAGTGTCCCACTAGCCATATCAATAGAGTGCTCCCTTTCATTTGTTTTCCTGGATAGTCACCCGTTGAAGTGTCCTAGGGTAAGGACTTTTAATACACCATTGTTGTTTATGATAACGCAATGACATGTTACCTATTTACTACTAGAATGCATCTTGAATTTAAAACTTGCTAAATAAGTGATAATTTCCCCCTACCTCAGACTTCTTGAGGTCCAGTTCTGCTGTCACATTGGTAGCCCACTGCACATCCTCCTCCATACTGATGTGTCCGTTCAGGGTTGAAATGGAAACAAAACGACAGAAAAACAACCTGTGGTTGAAACAACTTCACAATTCTCACTTCCAATTTACATCTAACAGTTCTAACAGCTGAATAGCAAACAGATTGTTTGTCTAAACGTCAATATAACCTGCTCAGGGGACCGGTTGGTTACCAGCTGGGATGTGGCAGTCCGGATGATCTTATACTTCCTGATTGGAATGCCAGGCTCACCAGGGGCATTGTGAAACCCTAGTAGACCTGGAGCGTGTGTGACCCCCCCCCCCCCCCCCCCACGAGCTCTTAGTTTTACCCTGCCCCTATGCCAGCCCTGTTAGCTGTTGTTTTACAAGGCCTCCAGACTCCAGGCCTGTAAACACACAGTTTTGGATGATTACGTTATTTATAAGTGCGTCAAGTGATACCTTTTAAATATCGGCAAGGCTCATACCGTGAAGCATACCGTCCTTTGTGGATACAGTTTGACACAAATATCAGTAGGTTTATCAGTCTGTTACAAAAGCCTTTGTATGTTACAAATGTTGTTCACAGTTCCCCGACCCCCCCCCCCCCCCCACACACACACACACACAGTACACCACCCTTTCACATGCACACTTTTGAAAAGCAGCAGATAGCAAAGGTCAGGCTAACATACTGAGCAGCCCACCACCAGAGCATGCTACTTATCTGAGCTGTAATAAATGTGTCATCCAGTAGGATGAGTCATGGTGATTGATATAAATCTCAGGTTAAGAGGACTTTAGAGAGCAGTAAATACAAATAGTTATTATTTAGGCTGTGTGTGTGTGTGTGTGTGTGTGTGACATCACCAGAACACATGGGCCGAGAGCAGTGCACAGAACAAGCCTCAATATGAGCATGCCTTCGTGCTCAGACGGATAAATGTAAAAAGGCATACACAAAAGTTATTACATTTGTACAGATGGCCCCATATTTCTGTACATACACTGCCGTTCAAAAGTTTGGGGTCACTTAGAAATGTCCTTGTTTTTGAAAGAAACGCACAGCGCAAACTGGCTCTAACCAGAATAGAAAGAGGAGTGGGAAGCCCCCATAGTTTGAGAAACAGACGCCTCACAAGTCCTGAACTGGCAGCTTCATTAAATAGTACCCAAAAACACCAGTCTCAACGTCAACAGTGAAGAGGTGACTCCGGGATGCTGGCCTTCTAGGCAGAGTTGCAAAGAAAAAGCCATATCTCAGACTCGCCAATAAAAAGAAAAGATTAAGATGGGCGAAAGAACACAGACACTGGACAGAGGAACTCTGCCTAGAAGGCCAGCATCCCGGAGTCACCTCTTCACTGTTGACGTTGAGACTGGTGTTTTGCGGGCACTATTTAATGAAGCTAGATACACAACTAGTCTAAAGAAGGCCAGTTTTATTGCTTCTTTATTTAGAACAACAGTTTTCAGCTGTGCTAACATAATTGCAAAAGGGTTTTCTAATGATCAATTAGCCTTTTAAAACTATAAACTTGGATTAGCTGTAACGCACGTCGTCGGGAGAAGGAGAAGAGGACCAAGGTGCAGCGTGGTAAGTGTTCATACTATTTAATTAAAATATGAAACACTAGACAAAACAACAACGAGGAAAAAACAAAACAGTTCTGAAAGGTGAAACAAACACCCACAACCAAAATGGGGAAAACAGGCTACCTAAGTATGATTCTCAATCAGAGACAACGATCGACAGCTGCCTCTGATTGAGAACCATACCAGGCCAAACACAGAAATATAACATAGAAAAAAGAACATAGACTCCCCACCCCAACTCACGCCCTGACCAACCTAACACAAAGACATAAAAAAGGAACTAAGGTCAGAACGTGACAGTATCCCCCCCAAAGGTGCAGACTCCGGCCGCAAAACCTGAACCTATAGAGGAGGGTCTGGGTGGGCGTCTGTCCGCGGTGGCGGCTCTGGCGCGGGACGTGGACCCCACTCCACCATAGTCTTTGCCTGATTAAGTGGCGCCTTTGGAGCGGCGACCCTCCCCGCCGACCTCGGACTGGGGACCCTTGCAGCGGGCCCCGAATAGATGGGAGACTCCGGCAGCTCCGTAGTGAAGGGCGACTCCGGCAGCGCCGTGGTGAAGGGCAACTCCGGCAGCGCCGTAGTGAAGGGCGACTCCGGCAGCTCCTGACTGACGGGCGGCTCTGGCAGCTCCTGACTGACAGGCGGCTCTGGCAGCTCAGGACAGATGGCCGGCTCTGGCAGCTCCTGACAGACGGGCGGCTCTGGCAGCTCCTGACTGACGGGCGGCTCTGGCAGCTCCTGACTGACGGGCGGCTCTGGCAGCTCAGGACAGACAGGCGGCTCTCGCTGCTCCGGACAGGAGGGAGACTCTGGCTGCTCCGGACCGGAGGGCGACGCTGGAGGCTCCGGACTAGAGGGCGACGCTGGAGGCTCCGGACTAGAGGGCGACGCTGGAGGCTCCGGACTAGAGGGCGACGCTGGAGGCTCCGGCCTAGCTTCCTTAGTTGGAGCGATCGTGCCATAACTCCTCACTAGAGGCTTCGTGCCATGGATCCTCACTGGAGGCTTCGTGCCATGGATCATCACAGGAGGCTTCGTGCCATGGATCATCACAGGAGGCTTCGTGCCATGGATCATCACTGGAGGCTTCTTGCCATGGATCATCACTGGAGGCTTCTTGCCATGGATCATCACTGGAGGCTTCTTGCCATGGATCATCACTGGAGGCTTCGTGCCATGGATCATCACAGGAGGCTTCGTACCATGGAGCATCACTGGAGGCTTCGTGGCCTGGATCATCACTGGAGGCTTCTTGCCATGGATCATCACTGGAGGCTTCTTGCCATGGATCACCACTGGAGGCTTCGTGCCATAGATTATCACTGGAGGCTTTGTGCCATGGATTATCACTGGAGTGGAGAGACACACAGGAGGCCTGGCTCTGGGAGAAGGCACAGGACTCACCAGGCTGGGGAGACATGCAGGAGGGTTAGTGCTTAGCACAGGCACAGAACTCACCAGGCTGGGGAGACATGCAGGAGGCATTGTCCTTGGCTGAGGCACCGGATGCACTGGACCGTGGAGGCGCACTGGCGGTCTCGAGCGCAGAGCTAGCACCACTCGTCCTGGCTGGATCCCCCCTGTAGCCCGGCAAGTGCGGGGAGTTGGAGCAGGCCGCACTGGGCTGTGCTGGCGAACTGGAGACACTGTGCGTAGGGCTGGTGCAGTATACCCCGGGCCGAGGAGACGCACTGGAGACCAGATGCGCTGAGCCGGCATCACCCCTCCTGGCTCGATGCCCACTCTAGCCCGGCCGATTCGAGGAGCTGCGATGTAGCACACCGGGCTATGCGTGCGCACTGGGGACACCTTGCGCTTCTCTGCATAACACGGTGCCTGCCCAGTCACTCTCTCGCCACGGTAAGCACGGGGAGTTGGCTCAGGTCTCCTACCGGAGTCCGCCAATCTACCCGTGTGCCCCCCCCAAAAAAGTTCTGGGGCTGCCTCTCGTGCCCGTTACCTCGCGCCAATTCCTCGTAGTGGCGCCGCTCCGCTCTAGCTGCCTCCAGCTCCTCTTTCGGATGGTGATACTCCCCTGGCTGTGCCCAGGATCCTTTGCCGTCCAAAATTTCCTCCCATGTCCAGGAGTCCATGTTCCCCTGCTGCTTGGTCCTTTGTTGGTGGGTGTTTCTGTAACGCACGTCGTCGGGAGAAGGAGGAGAGGACCAAGGTGCAGCGTGGTAAGTGTTCATACTATTTAATTAAAATATGAAACACAAGACAAAACAACAACGAGGAGAAAACGAAACAGTTCTGAAAGGTGAAACAAACACTAAACAGGAAACAGACACCCACAACCAAAATGGGGAAAACAGGCTACCTAAGTATGATTCTCAATCAGAGACAACGATCGACAGCTGCCTCTGATTGAGATCCATACCAGGCCAAACACAGAAATATAACAACATAGAAAAAAGAACATAGACTACCCACCCCAACTCACGCCCTGACCAACCTAACACAAAGACATAAAAAAGGAACTAAGGTCAGAACGTGACATTTGCTGATGGTTGCTGATAATGGGTCTCTGTACGCCTATAAAGATATTTCATAAAAAAATCTGCCGTTTCCAGCTACAATAGTCATTTACAACATTAACAATGTCTACACTGTATTTCTGATCAATTTGATGTTATTTTAACAGACAAAAAATGTGCTTTTCTTTAAAAAACAAGGACATTTCTAAGTGACCCCAAACTTTTGAACGGTAGTGTACTTTAGCATACACACACACACACACACACACACACACATACAGGTGCACATCCTCAATTTTCCAACGACACGCACACACACACTGGCTGTTGTTCCTGTGAGCCTGACCGTCTTACTGTGTAACAGTAGGTGAATTATTAATTTTCAGTTAGGAAGGAGGAGGCAGAGTTCACTGGTGCATAAACAGCATTACACGCTCTCTGACACAGATGTAGAATCAGCTCACTCTCACCTTAATCTTCACGTTTACCACAAGTAGTACAAACGCAAAACTGACCTTAGATCAGCGGTTAGGGACATCTTCAGTTTAGTGTGGCAGCCATTTTATCTAAATTATAGTAATTTGCCTTCTTGTTCGTCACCAGAGCATGGAGGACAGAAGAAGAACACCACAGACGACTGCTGTCTACAGACTTTCTCTAACATCTCTGAGCCCCTAGTCTTTAGGTAGGTATTTTTGTTGTATTTTTATTATATAAAATATTTTGAATTGTTCTATTCAACCTTCATTTAGCCAAGTTTGTCACTGAGATATGTCTTCATTAAGTTTACTAGTGGCTGTGTGGAGTTAGCTAGCAACAGCAACGTTCAGTCAGTATTGTCAATGTCTTGGTGTGGATAGTTTTAATGGATTTCAGGACAAGCACAGAAAAGTAGGATCTCATCCTTAGCCTTTCCTGGTGTGACACTAACCCTATAATAATTTGAAGGGTGTTTATTTTTGCCCTGTAATGTAAATACATTTATTGCATAGCCCAAATCTCACTGAGCCACCCACAGGGAATGTGGTCACAGCCAGAATCCCCATGGTCCAGCACCCCTGGAGCAGTTGGGGACAAGGGCACAGCAACAACTTTTTTCACAATGTCAGCTCCAGGACTCGAACCAAAAACCTTGCGGTCACTGGCCCAACGCTTTAACCTCAAGGCTACCTGCCACCCCTGCTGCATGGCCACAATCTGGCTGAACCCTAACCCTAGCCACAACCCCAATCCTGATCCTACCTTTCCCTGGTCTGACCCCAGGTCAGCATGGTGACTCTGAAACACCTTAGTGTGGAGGAACCAGATGACTACAGCTCTCCGGATGCTGACTTCACTGAGATAACACCTGTTACAGTTACACCTGACACCAGGGAGATGCTACTCAGCAGGTATGGCTCTGTGTGTGTGTGTGTGTGTGTGTGTGTGTGTGTGTGTGTGTGTGTGTGTGTGTGTGTGTGTGTGTGTGTGTGTGTGTGTGTGTGTGTGTGTGTGTGTGTGTGTGTGTGTGTGTGTGTGTGTGTGTGTGTGTGTGTGTGTGTGTGTGTGTGTGTGTGTGTGTGTCATTCACGTATATCCATTTTATTCCAGGACTAACAACCTAGCCTTGAGTCTAGTGCTGCTGGTGGGATGCTACTCTGCTATCCTGGTCCCTGCTCTTATAACTTCAGACCCTCTGTCAGGGGCTAACGACAACCAACACACTGACATGGTACTGAACACACACAAAAGCACATGAATACATGAATACATACAGTTGAGTCGGACATTTACATACACCTTAGCCAAATTCATTTTAACTCCGTTTTTCACAATTCCTGACATTTAATCCTAGTAAAAATTCCCTGTTTTAGGTCAGTTAGGATCACCACTTTATTTTAAGAATTTGAAATGTCAGAATTATAGTAGAGAGAGTCATTTATTTCAGCTTTTATTTCTTTCATTGCATTACCAGTGGGTCAGTAGTGTACATACACTCAATTAGTATTTGGTAGCATTGCCATTAAATTGATTAACGTGGGTCAAATGTTTGGGTAGCCTTCCACAAGCTTCAGACAATAAGTTGGGTGAATTTTGGTCCATTTCTCCTCACAGAGCTGGTGTAACTGAGTCAGGTTTGTAGGCCTCCTTGCTCACACACACTTTTTCAGTTCTCCCCACACATTTGTGGATTGAGGATTGAGGTCAGGACTTTGTGATGGCCACTCCAATACGTTGACTTTGTTGTCCTTAAGCCATTTTGCCACAACTTTGGAAGTATGCTTGGTGTCATTGTCCATTTGGAAGATCCATTTGCGACCAAGCTTTAACTTCCTGACTGATGTCTTGAGATGTTGCTACAATATATCCACATAATTTTCCTGCCTCATGATGCCATTTATTTTGTGAAGTGCACCAGTCCCTCCTGTAGCGAAGCACCACCACCACATGACGCTGCCACCCCCGTGCTTCACGGTTGGGATGGTGTTCTTCGGCTTGCATGCCTCCCCCTTTTTCCTCCAAACATAACGATGGCCATTATGGTCAAACAGTTCTATTTTTGTTTCATCAGACCAGAGGACATTTCTCCAAAAAGTACGATCTTTGTCCCCATGTGCAGTTGCAAACCGTAGTCTGATTTTTATCTGACGGTTTTGGAGCAGTGGCTTCTTCCTTGCCGAGCGGCCTTTCAGGTTATGTTGATATAGGACACGTTTTGCACAAAGTAGATGTCCTCAAGTCGACTTGCCAAAACTATAGTTTGTTAACAAGAAATTTGTGGAGTGGTTGAAAAACGAGTTTTAATGACTCCAACCTAAGTGTGTGTAAACTTCCGACTTCAACTATATATTTGGGTGCGTGTTGGGTGTATTAAACTGCTTTCTTGTGATGAACTGATTTCTCTTACTCTAGTCTGTGCTGTAGGACTTATTGAACTCCCCTTCCCTCTCCCCTCTCCTCTCTCCTTCAGGTCTTACTAAACTCCCCGTCCCTCTCCTCTCTCCTCCAGGTCTTACTATACTCCCCGTCCCTCTCCTCTCTCCTCCAGGTCTTACTAAACTCCAAGTCCCTCTCCCCTCTCCTCCAGGTCATACTATACTCCCCGTCCCTCTCCTCTCTCCTCCAGGTCTTACTATACTCCCCGTCCCTCTCCTCTCTCCTCCAGGTCTTACTATACTCCCCGTCCCTCTCCTCTCTCCTCCAGGTCTTACTAAACTCCAAGTCCCTCTCCTCCAGGTCTTACTATACTCCCCGTCCCTCTCCTCTCTCCTCCAGGTCTTACTATACTCCCCGTCCCTCTCCTCTCTCCTCCAGGTCTTACTAAACTCCAAGTCCCTCTCCTCCAGGTCATACTATACTCCCCGTCCCTCTCCTCTCTCCTCCAGGTCTTACTAAACTCCAAGTCCCTCTCCCCTCTCCTCCAGGTCATACTATACTCCCCGTCCCTCTCCTCTCTCCTCCAGGTCTTACTAAACTCCAAGTCCCTCTCCCCTCTCCTCCAGGTCATACTATACTCCCCGTCCCTCTCCTCTCTCCTCCAGGTCTTACTAAACTCCAAGTCCCTCTCCCCTCTCCTCCAGGTCATACTATACTCCCCGTCCCTCTCCTCTCTCCTCCAGGTCTTACTAAACTCCAAGTCCCTCTCCCCTCTCCTCCAGGTCATACTATACTCCCCGTCCCTCTCCTCTCTCCTCCAGGTCTTACTAAACTCCAAGTCCCTCTCCCCTCTCCTCCAGGTCATACTATACTCCCCGTCCCTCTCCTCTCTCCTCCAGGTCTTACTAAACTCCAAGTCCCTCTCCCCTCTCCTCCAGGTCATACTATACTCCCCGTCCCTTTCCTCTCTCCTCCAGGTCATACTATACTCCCCGTCCCTCTCCCCTCTCCCTTCTCCTCTCTCCTCCAGGTCTTACTATACTCCCCGTCCCTCTCCCCTCTCCCCAGGTCATACTAAACTCCCCGTCCCTCTCCCCTCTCCTCTCTCCCCCAGGTCATACTAAACTCCCCGTCTCTCTCCCCTCTCCCCTCTCCCCACTCCTCCAGGTCATACTAAACTCCCCGTCCCTCTCCCCTCTCCCCTCTCCTCTCTCCTCCAGGTCTTACTAAACTCCCCGTCCCTCTCCCCTCTCTCCCCTCTCCTCTCTCCTCCAGGTCATACTATACTCCCCGTCCCTCTCCCCTCTCCCCTCTCCTCTCTCCTCTCTCCTCCAGGTCTTACTAAACTCCCCGTCCCTCTCCCCTCTCCTCTCTCCTCCAGGTCTTACTAAACCGCTCTGCCTCCCTGCTTGTGCAGCCCTGCCATCCAGGCTGGTGTGTGTCTCGTCTCCTGTCCTTGGACTCCTCTCTAGACCTCCAGGACATCCCTGTGTTCCTCCAGTCGGGGATTGCAGCAGACAGGCGTATTCCCTGGGACTTGGCTCCTCCCCTGGGCCTCCAGGGCTGTGACGAGAGCGTGGCTCGGGCCCTGGCCTCTCTAACTCATCCAGGCCTGCCCCCATCCCTGGAGGGGAGAGGTAGGGGTGGGGGCTGTAGGAGGTGTGTGGTGGTGGGCAGTGGAGGGGTGCTACATGGCAGCCACCTGGGATCCCATATTGACCAGTATGATGTCATCATCAGGTGAATGACCAATCAAACATACAATCAATGTAATTGTAAAAGAAGCACAATCTTTTTAAATCAGATAATATTTTCCATGACCCCTACTGTACCACCTAAGTGACAGTCTGTTTCTGATATTATAACCAATCCCGTTTTTAGTTTTCCAGACTGCTAAAATAAATACATCAAAGCAACCAAACTAACCTCTATCACTCCTGGTCACTAAGGGGATATACTGGATTAGATTTGTATTGTCTGAAGCTGTTTTTCCTCCTTCTCCTCTCTCGCCTCCTTCCCCTCCTCTTTCTCCTTCCCCTTCTCACTCTTCTCTGTCCTCTCAGGATGAACAACGCCCCAGTGTCAGGTTTTGAGAGGGACGCAGGCTCCAGGACCACTGTCCGTCTGATGTACCCAGAGGGAGCTCCCCTTTCCCCCAACGAGTACAGACACACCTCCCTGGTTACCCTGGTGGTCTACAAGTGCCTGGACCTGGACTGGCTCACGTCTGTCATCACCAAACAGCCTCTGGTGGGAATGTGTTTACTACCTGTTTGTTGTCCTGTTTGTCTGTTTGTTTCCCTGTCAGAGGCACAGTGGCTTGAGGAATTTTAGTGCAGATTTGCAGACAGAAAATTACTTCTAAAGTAGCTTCTATACGTTCTGCTGTCCATGGACAGGGTTGGGTAGGTTACTTTCCGTTACAGTTACTACTTACCTGTCCAAGATTTTTATCAGTAACATAACTTTTGGATTACCCTAACATAATCTGCACTTTCAGTTACTGCATTTGGTATGCTATCATAGTGGTCTCTGACTTGTTGTCAGACTCACTCAGGTGGAATAAACTAAAAGGTCAACTGCACTTCCTGATTTGGCCTTGTTTTCATCAATGGTCATTAGGAAATGCTAGCGGCCCTGAGCGAAGGCAAACGAGAGTTGTGTTGGGGGTGTGGTTTGATGTGGCTGTTTCATGGGTGTGTCTTTGCCATTCAATCAAAACCTACAAGGACAGTTGCCAGCCAGTTTGAGTTTAAACATTATTGAAAGAAAGCCAACAACATGCATCAAACATGTCAGGTTTGCTTGATTATGAGCTAGCTAGCTTACGTTAGCTAGCAGGTATCAAACCTGTCTTCAGGTGCAACGTTAGATATGCAAATCTTCCTCTCCCGTTATATGTTAAGGAGAGGCTATGTATTTAGCTAGTTACTTCACAGTATTATAGCCTAGTATCATAGTGGCAAAGCCTATCAAAGAATGACATGTAGCTAGCTAGCCCTTGATCATGACTCTCAGTTCCATTACATTACACTTAAGAGTCATTGGACGAAGGCGTTTTCTGTACGGGGGAGTTTTGTTAAGAGCCCCGATGCTCAATCTGAACATTGCTTGCGGTACGGTTTTAGAAGCATAAGGTCCTTATATTTCATAGAATTTTCAAAAAACAAAAGGTTAAATTGATACACTGCTTGATAGGGTTAGGGTTAGTGTTCCCACATGGCCAGATCTCCATGTTACAGCGTTTGTTTACGAAATACAAGAGGCGACCATTGTGCAAATTAGCTATCTAGTATGCTCCGCACAACTATGTAAGCGTAACTTGGGAAGTGTAGCAGAAGTGTAGTTTGGTCAGATGGAGGCTCCATAGCTGGATGGATCTTTGCAATACTGCTACAATAAGTGTATTTATTTTACTTGAAGGATTCTTTCTCGCTGATAAAAGACAAGGGCCATAATGTTTCGAAAGCTGTATCTCAAGCAATGATTATTGATGTTTCAAAACGTTAAAACAGCGTCGGGACTGTAGTTCACATGAGGCAGTCGTAGGCGAAGCTAATGGCTGAGAACTACAGGGAGAAGGCAGAATGGCGCCTAACGTTTTCGAGAGCTATAACTAGCTAGCTATAAACAAAATGTAGCTACTTACCAACAGCACACCAGTCTCAGGTTTGATGGTTGACACCCCAAGTAGAAGATAGTCAGATTTAATCCATATCCTGGCCATCTGCCTAAGATTGTTGAACAACTTTATGGAAGCCCATTTTCACTAGAGTGGATATTTCCTGAGCAAGGGCAAGTACAAACCACTGTCTGGGGAAGACTTTCCAGTGGGCGAGTTCGTTGCCCTGGGTGTGCGGGGTTTGTTAATTTTCAATCATTCCATTTGTCCTCTAAGGAGAGATCTGCACCCGCCTCTGCTGAGTCCCCAACAACTGGGTGTTCCGGTTTTCAGGGGAAATGGAAAGAGAGCCTGTGACACAACTGTCACGCCCTGGCCTTAGTTATCTTTGTTTTCTGTAATATTTTGGTTAGGTCAGGGTGTGACAGGGGGGATGTTTGTGTATAGTTGTCTCGTCTGGGGTGGTTGTATGGTATAGGGGGTTTTGGTAGAGTGTATGGGTTTGTGTTGTGTGTAGGTGTCTAGGTAAGTCTATGGTTGCCTGAATGGTTCTCAATCAGAGACAGCTGTCATTCATTGTCTCTGATTGGGAGCCATATTTAAGGCAGCCATAGGCAGTAGGCTTTTGTGGGTAATTGTCTATGTCTAAACGTTAGTAGCTTGTGTGTGCACTTTCGTTTTGTAGCTTCACGGTCGTTTGTTGTTTTGTTTGTTTGTATAGTGTTTCGTTTCGTGTTCATCTTCTTCGTAAATAAAAAGAGGATGTATTTATATCACACTGCGCCTTGGTCCACTCTTCTTCATCAAGACGATCGTGACAACAACTTCCCCTTTCGGACGTTAACAAGGCGACACTCCATCTTAACTCCTCCTCTACATTTACTGGATTGGTTGAACAGTGAAAAATATGATTTTCTTCTTGTCAAGACCAGTATGTAGGGGGATCTACTTTCAGACCAGTATGTAGGGGATCTAGTTTCAGACCAGTATGTAGAGGATCTAGTTTCAGACCAGTATGTGGGGGATCTAGTTTCAGACCAGTATGTAGAGGATCTAGTTTCAGACCAGTATGTAGGGGATCTAGTTTCAGACCAGTATGTAGAGGATCTAGTTTCAGACCAGTATGTAGGGGATCTAGTTTCAGACCAGTATGTAGGGGATCTAGTTTCAGACCAGTATGTAGAGGATCTAGTTTCAGACCAGTATGTAGAGGATCTAGTTTCAGACCAGTATGTAGGGGATCTAGTTTCAGACCAGTATGTAGGGGATCTAGTTTCAGACCAGTATGTAGGGGATCTAGTTTCAGACCAGTATGTAGGGGATCTAGTTTCAGACCAGTATGTAGGGGATCTAGTTTCAGACCAGTGTGTAGAGGATCTAGTTTCAGACCAGTATGTAGGGGATCTAGTTTCAGACCAGTATGTAGGGGATCTAGTTTCAGACCAGTATGTAGGGGGATCTAGTTTCAGACCAGTATGTTGGGGATCTAGTTTCAGACCAGTATGTAGGGGATCTAGTTTCGGGCCAGTATGTAGGGGATCTAGTTTCAGACCAGTATGTAGGGGGATCTAGTTTCAGACCAGTATGTAGGGGATCTAGTTTCAGACCAGTATGTAGGGGATCTAGTTTCAGACCAGTATGTAGGGGATCTAGTTTCAGACCAGTATGTAGGGGATCTAGTTTCAGACCAGTATGTAGGGGATCTAGTTTCAGACCAGTATGTAGGGGATCTAGTTTCAGACCAGTGTGTAGGGGATCTAGTTTCAGACCAGTATGTAGGGGATCTAGTTTCAGACCAGTGTGTAGGGGATCTAGTTTCAGACCAGTGTGTAGGGGTTCTAGTTTCAGACCAGTATGTAGGGGATCTAGTTTCAGACCAGTATGTAGGGGATCTAGTTTCAGACCAGTGTGTAGGGGATCTAGTTTCAGACCAGTATGTAGGGGATCTAGTTTCAGACCAGTGTGTAGGGGATCTAGTTTCAGACCAGTGTGTAGGGGGATCTAGTTTCAGACCAGTATGTAGGGGATCTAGTTTCAGACCAGTATGTAGGGGATCTAGTTTCAGACCAGTGTGTAGGGGATCTAGTTTCAGACCAGTGTGTAGGGGATCTAGTTTCAGACCAGTGTGTAGGGGATCTAGTTTCAGACCAGTATGTAGGGGATCTAGTTTCAGACCAGTATGTAGGGGATCTAGTTTCAGACCAGTATGTAGGGGATCTAGTTTCAGACCAGTATGTAGAGGATCTAGTTTCAGGCATTTCTTTATTTTGCGCCAACTAGGTTACCACCAGGGCCATGCAAAGCAAAGTTGCCCAGTCTTTTCCCAGAAAACACGGTGCCACCACGTGCTAATAGGCAAAAAAGGGGTATGAATTGTTGACATATGTAAGGGGTGCGTTCTGGCGGCAGAGAAGTCAGACGCAGGAGAGCAAAAACTGTGTTTCCAACGGCGCAGTTTAATAATAAAAACCCCCACCGGAAACAAGAACAATCAATAAGTGGGTACAAAACCCGACGCACACCAGACATAACGTGCACAAGCACTTACAATAAACAATACCGGACAAGGACATGGGGGGAACAGAGGTTTAAATACACAACATGTAATTGATGGAATTGAAACCAGGTGTGTGGGAAGATAAGACAAAACAAATGGAAAATGAAAGGTGGATCGGCGATGGCTAGAAGACTGGTGACGTCGACCGCCGAACGTCGCCCGAACAAGGAGAGGGACTGACTTCGGAGGAAGTCGTGACAACATAATTGTAAACTAACCTTCATTTACTCGTTGTGACACATTCAGACTCTAAACTCCGTTTTAGACGAGACTGACTTTATGACCAAAATGATCCTATTTGCACTTCGAATAAAATTTTCGTTAACAGTCTTTCTGAATTTAAAAGTAATCCAAGAAGTAATAACCTCGTCTTTCAAAAGTATCTGTAATCAGATTACAATACAATTACAATTTTACAATTGTAATACAATTACAAAAATTACAATTTTTGCTTGTAAACGTAAATGATTACAGTTACTTTTTTCTAATCAGATTACATGTAACTGATTACATGCAATCAATTACTCCCCAATCCTGTTTATGTTTGTGTTCTAGAGCTGTTTCTGAATTGGTTCTGCTTCCTGTGGTTGTGTTGTCTAGAGCTGGTGGTCCAAGCTGTGGTTCTGGAGAGACGTAGTGGAGAACATTCCTCTGAAGCCGGAGAACATCCAGATACTCAACCCAGAGATCATGCACAAGACAGGCCTAGCACTGCAAAGATACACACAGCAACAGAGGGAGGTTGGTACTACTGATACACACAGCAAAAGAGGAAGGTTACTACTACTGATACACACAGCAACAGAGGAAGGTTACTACTACTGATACACACAGCAACAGAGGAAGGTTACTACTACTGATACACACAGCAACAGAGGAAGGTTACTACTACTGATACAAACAGCAACAGAGGAAGGTTACTACTACTGATACAAACAGCAACAGAGGAAGGTTACTACTACTGATACACACAGCAACAGAGGAAGGTTAGTACTACTGATACACACAGCAACAGAGGAAGGTTAGTACTACTGATACACACAGCAACAGAGGAAGGTTAGTACTACTGATACACACAGCAACAGAGGAAGGTTAGTACTACTGATACACACAGCAACAGAGGAAGGTTACTACTACTGATACAAACAGCAACAGAGGAAGGTTACTACTACTGATACACACAGCAACAGAGGAAGGTTAGTAATACTGATACACACAGCAACAGAGGAAGGTTAGTACTGATACACACAGCAACAGAGGAAGGTTACTACTACTGATACACACAGCAACAGAGGAAGGCTATACTGATACACACAGCAACAGAGGAAGGTTAGTACTACTGATACACACAGCAACAGAGGAAGGTTACTACTACTGATACACACAGCAACAGAGGAAGGTTAGTACTGATACACACAGCAACAGAGGAAGGTTAGTACTGATACACACAGCAACAGAGGAAGGTTAATACTACTGATACACACAGCAACAGAGGAAGGTTACTACTACTGATACACACAGCAACAGAGGAAGGTTACTACTACTGATACACACAGCAACAGAGGAAGGTTAGTACTGATACACACAGCAACAGAGGAAGGTTAGTACTACTGATACACACAGCAACAGAGGAAGGTTAGTACTGATACACACAGCAGCAGAGGAAGGTTAGTACTGATACACACAGCAACAGAGGAAGGTTACTACTACTGATACACACAGCAACAGAGGAAGGTTACTACTACTGATACACACAGCAACAGAGGAAGGTTAGTACTGATACACACAGTAACAGAGGAAGGTTAGTACTGATACACACCGCAACAGAGGAAGGTTAGTACTACTGATACGCACAGCAACAGAGGAAGGTTAGTACTACTGATACACACAGCAACAGAGGAAGGTTAGTAATACTGATACACACAGCAACAGAGGGAGGTTACTACTACTGATACACACAGCAACAGAGGAAGGTTAGTACTGATACACACAGTAACAGAGGAAGGTTACTACTACTGATACACACAGCAACAGAGGAAGGTTAGTGCTGATACACACAGCAACAGAGGAAGGTTAGTACTGATACACCCAGCAACAGAGGAAGGTTACTACTACTGATACACACAGCAACAGAGGAAGGTTAGTACTACTGATACACACAGCAACAGAGGAAGGTTAGTACTGATACACACAGCAACAGAGGAAGTTTATTACTACTGATACACACAGCAACAGAGGAAGGTTAGTACTGATACACACAGCAACAGAGGAAGTTTATTACTACTGATACACACAGCAACAGAGGAAGGTTAGTACTGATACACACAGCAACATAGGAAGGTTAGTACTGATACACACAGTAACAGAGGAAGGTTAGTACTGATACACAGAGCAACAGAGGAAGGTTACTACTACTGATACACACAGCAACAGAGGAAGGTTAGTACTGATACACACAGCAAAAGAGGAAGGTTAGTATTGATACACACAGCAACAGAGGAAGGTTACTACTACTGATACACACAGCAACAGAGGAAGGTTAGTACTACTGATACACACAGCAGCAGAGGAAGGTTAGTACTACTGATACACACAGCAACAGAGGAAGGTTAGTACTGATACACACAGCAAAAGAGGAAGGTTAGTATTGATACACACAGCAACAGAGGAAGGTTACTACTACTGATACACACAGCAGCAGAGGAAGGTTACTACTACTGATACACACAGCAACAGAGGAAGGTTAGTACTGATACACACAGCAACAGAGGAAGGTTAGTACTACTGATACACACAGCAACAGAGGAAGGTTAGTACTGATACACACAGCAACAGAGGAAGGTTAGTACTGATACACACAGTAACAGAGGAAGGTTACTACTACTGATACACACAGCAACAGAGGAAGGTTAGTACTACTGATACACACAGCAACAGAGGAAGGTTACTACTACTGATACACACAGCAACAGAGGAAGGTTAGTACTACTGATACACACAGCAACAGAGGAAGGTTAGTACTACTGATACACACAGCAACAGAGGAAGGTTAGTACTACTGATACACACAGCAACAGAGGAAGGTTATTACTACTGATACACACAGCAACAGAGGAAGGTTAGTACTGATACACACAGCAACAGAGGAAGGTTATTACTACTGATACACACAGCAACAGAGGAATATTAGTACTGATACACACAGCAACAGAGGAAGGTTATTACTGATACACACAGCAACAGAGGAAGGTTACTACTACTGATACACACAGTAACAGAGGAAGGTTAGTACTGATACACAGAGCAACAGAGGAAGGTTACTACTACTGATACACACAGCAACAGAGGAAGGTTAGTACTGATACACACAGCAACAGAGGAAGGTTACTACTACTGATACACACAGTAACAGAGGAAGGTTACTACTACTGATACACACAGTAACAGAGGAAGGTTAGTACTGATACACACAGCAACAGAGGAAGGTTACTACTACTGATACACACAGCAACAGAGGAAGGTTACTACTACTGATACACAGAGCAACAGAGGAAGGTTACTACTACTGATACACACAGCAACAGAGGACGGTTACTACTACTGATACACACAGCAACAGAGGAAGGTTACTACTACTGATACATGCAACAACAGAGGAAGGTTACTACTACTGATACACACAGTAACAGAGGGAGGTTAGTACTGATACACACAGCAACAGAGGAAGGTTACTACTACTGATACACACAGCACCAGAGGAAGGTTAGTACTACTGATACACACAACAACAGAGGAAGGTTACTACTACTGATACACACAACAACAGAGGAAGGTTAGTACTACTGATACACACAGCAACAGAGGAAGGTTACTACTACTGATACACACAACAACAGAGGAAGGTTAGTACTACTGATACACACAACAACAGAGGAAGGTTAGTACTACTGATACACACAGCAACAGAGGAAGGTTAGTACTACTGATACACACAGCAACAGAGGAAGGTTAGTACTACTGATACACACAGCAACAGAGGAAGGTTAGTACTACTGATACACACAGCAACAGAGGAAGGTTAGTACTACTGATACACACAGCAACAGAGGAAGGTTAGTACTATTGATAGACACAGCAACAGAGGAAGGTTACTACTACTGACACAGTACCAGAGGAAGCTTACTACTACTGATACACACAGCAACATAATACTTTTAAAGGATATACAGGTAACTGCCAAAATATCTGAAACACCTGAGTAAATGAGGGAAACAAAGTATTTTGAAAGCAGGTGCTTCCACACAGGTGTGGTCCCTGAGTTAAATAAACAATTAGCATCCCATCATGCTTAGGGTCTTGTATAAAAATGCTGTGCAGACCATTGTTTTTTCCATTATTTTGGCTACCGTGGCTATGCCCCTATAAGATGACAATGAATGGTTTGATGAGCATGAAGACGATGTAAACCACATGACAAGGCCGTCTCAGTCACCAGATCTCAACCCAATTGAACACTTATGGGAGATTCTGCAGGGGCACCATAGAGTGTTTTCCACCACTATCAACAAAACACCAAATGATGGAATTTCTGTGTCGCATCCCTCCAATAGAGTTCCAGACACTTGTAGAATGTATGCCAAGGTGCATTGAAGCTGTTATGGCTTGTGGTGGCCCAACACCCTACTTTTACACTATGTTGGTGTTTCCTTTATTTTGGCAGTTTCCTGTACATGTACAGTATAAATGTGTACCCAGTGGATGAATGTTTCAATAATTGAATGGCTCTCTCCATGTGGTTTGCTTTAACATTTGGGTGGAAGTGTTTCTTCTTAGATTGATGTAGTCTGAACACGAGTTAGCCTTAATAAACACTTAATTACCATCCTGACTTCTCTCTAGTTGGTTCCTACGTTAGGTGCCAGTGCGGTGGTGATGGCCCTACAGCTGTGTGATGAGGTGAGCCTGGCAGGGTTTGGTTATGACCTGCAGCATCCCGGTGCCAGACTACACTACTATGAGAGTCTATGTATGGACGCCATCAAGGCCCAGGTACACTACAGTATATAAGAGCAGTGGAGAGAGAATGACAAACACTGATTGTTTGCTGTTCCCATAAAAATATGTGTTAGCTTCTGCTACTAGTAAGGTCCAGGTCAGAGAAGCACTTTTGAATTATATATTTTTCTAATTAAAGTCTCTTAAGTATCTTCCTGTATTGATTGTCTTTGTCCAGGTGGTACATGATGTGAGCGCTGAGAAACTCTTCCTCAGAGAGCTAGTGGCTGCAGGTGTCTTGACTGACCTCACAGGGGCGCTGTGACAGAGAGACAGTACCAGGGATGGACACAGTTCTAGCAGTTGTGGTTGGAGGTTTCCACCTTGCCGGCACAGGGATTCAAACCAGCGACCTTTCTTAACAACCCCTGGTTCCTTCTACTACCATGATGATTCAACCAATCAATGCTTAGTTGAAAAATGTACTATTATTATTTACTATATTATGCACTATAAAAATGTATGCACCCATTACTGTAAGTAGCTTTGGATTAAAGTGTCTACTAAATGTCATATGTCATTATTCTATATTAAATGTCCAAAGCAGCCATTTGTATATCAATATCAAATCATTTCTGGGTAACAGTTAAGTACCTTACTGTAATAGATTTAAATAAAAATGGGCAAAAAAATATTTCTCAAGCTAGAATTTAGCTAGGACTGTCTGGGAGTGGTCTGAGTGGGGAGGGATAACTGAAAACTAGCTGTTATTGGCAGAGGTTTGGAACTCTCTTTGTTATTGGTCTATTAACTAATTTACTGCATGGTGACGCCACCATGGAAAGCAGAAACACCCTCCAATACAAACCTGCTCATTAGGTCATTTGTAGATTGTATTTTCAACCAGCAACTATCAGGAAATAACACTGAACTCATTTTTAGACTTTTACAGTTAGATTAATCAGCAATATGATACAAAACCCTGGGAAAACAGAATTTTGACTGCACTGGGCCTGTAAGAACAAAAGATTGACCACCTCTGCACTACTTACCACAACTTGCCCCAACCTCAACACGTTGTAGTACAGTACCTCCCACAACCTGCCCCTACCTCAACACGTTGTAGTACAGTACCTTCCACAACCTGCCCCTACTTCAGCACGTTGAGGTACAGTACCTTCAACAACCTGCCCCTACCTCAACACATTGTAGTACAGTACCTCCAACAACCTGCCCCTACCTCAACACGTTGTAGTACAGTACCTCCAACAACCTGCCCCTACCTCAACACGTTGTAGTACAGTACCTCCAACAACCTGCCCCTACCTCAACACGTTGTAGTACCTTCCACAACCTGCCCCTACCTCAACACATTGTAGTACAGTACCTTCCACAACCTGCCCCTACCTCAACACATTGTAGTACAGTACCTTCCACAACCTGCCCCTACCTCAAGACGTTGTAGTACAGTACCTTCCACAACCTGCCCCTACCTCAACACGTTGTAGTACCTTCCACAACCTGCCCCTACCTCAACACGTTGTAGTACCTTTCACAACCTGCCCCAACCTCAACACGTTGTAGTACAGTACCTTCCACAACCTGCCCCTACCTCAACACGTTGTAGTACCTTCCACAACCTGCCCCTACCTCAACACGTTGTAGTACCTTTCACAACCTGCCCCAACCTCAACACGTTGTAGTACAGTACCTCCCACAACCTGACCCCTACCTCAACACATTGTAGTACAGTACCTTCCACAACCTGCCCCTACCTCAGCACATTGTAGTACAGTACCTTCCACAACCTGCCCCTACCTCAACACATTGTAGTACAGTACCTTCCACAACCTGCCCCTACCTCAGCACGTTGTAGTACAGTACCTTCCACAACCTGCCCCTACCTCAACACATTGTAGTACAGTACCTTCCACAACCTGCCCCTACCTCAACACGTTGTAGTACAGTACTTTCCACAACCTGCCCCTACCTCAACACATTGTAGTACCTTCCACAACCTGCCCCTACCTCAACACATTGTAGTGCCTTCCACAACCTGCCCCTACCTCAGCACGTTGTAGTACCTTCCACAACCTGCCCCAACCTCAACACGTTGTAGTACCTTCCACAACCTGCCCCTACCTCAGCACGTTGTAGTACCTTTCACAACCTGCCCCAACCTCAACACGTTGTAGTACAGTACCTTCCACAACCTGCCCCTACCTCAACACATTGTAGTACAGTACCTTCCACAACCTGCCCCTACCTCAGCACGTTGTAGTACAGTACCTTCCACAACCTGCCCCTACCTCAACACATTGTAGTACAGTACCTTCCACAACCTGCCCCTACCTCAGCACGTTGTAGTACAGTACCTTCCACAACCTGCCCCTACCTCAACACGTTGTAGTACAGTACTTTCCACAACCTGCCCCTACCTCAACACATTGTAGTACCTTCCACAACCTGCCCCTACCTCAACACGTTGTAGTACCTTCCACAACCTGCCCCTACCTCAACACATTGTAGTACCTTCCACAACCTGCCCCTACCTCAACACATTGTAGTACCTTCCACAACCTGCCCCTACCTCAGCACGTTGTAGTACCTTCCACAACCTGCCCCAACCTCAACACGTTGTAGTACCTTCCACAACCTGCCCCTACCTCAGCATGTTGTAGTACAGTACCTTCCACAACCTGCCCCTACCTCAGCACATTGTAGTACCTTCCACAACCTGCCCCTACCTCAGCACGTTGTAGTACCTTCCACAACCTGCCCCTACCTCAGCACATTGTAGTACCTTCCACAACCTGCCCCTACCTCAGCACGTTGTAGTACAGTACCTTCCACAACCTGCCCCTACCTCAGCACATTGTAGTACCTTCCACAACCTGCCCCTACCTCAACACGTTGTAGTACCTTCCACAACCTGCCCCTACCTCAGCATGTTGTAGTACAGCACTTTCCACAACCTGCCCCTACCTCAACACATTGTAGTACAGTACCTTCCACAACCTGCTCCTACCTCAGCACATTGTAGTACCTTCCACAACCTGCCCCTACCTCAACACGTTGTAGTACCTTCCACAACCTGCCCCTACCTCAGCACATTGTAGTACCTTCCACAACCTGCCCCTACCTCAACACGTTGTAGTACCTTCCAAAACCTGCCCCTACCTCAACACATTGTAGTACCTTCCACAACCTGCCCCTACCTCAACACATTGTAGTACCTTCCACAACCTGCCCCTACCTCAACACATTGTAGTACCTTCCACAACCTGCCCCTACCTCAGCACGTTGTAGTACCTTCCACAACCTGCCCCTACCTCAGCACGTTGTAGTACCTTCCACAACCTGCCCCTACCTCAGCACATTGTAGTACCTTCCACAACCTGCCCCTACCTCAACACATTGTAGTACCTTCCACAACCTGCCCCTACCTCAGCACGTTGTAGTACCTTCCACAACCTGCCCCTACCTCAACACGTTGTAGTACCTTCCACAACCTGCCCCTACCTCAGCACGTTGTAGTACCTTCCACAACCTGCCCCTACCTCAACACGTTGTAGTACCTTCCACAACCTGCCCCTACCTCAGCACGTTGTAGTACCTTCCACAACCTGCCCCTACCTCAGCACATTGTAGTACCTTCCACAACCTGCCCCTACCTCAACACGTTGTAGTACAGTACTTTCCACAACCTGCCCCTACCTCAGCACGTTGTAGTACCTTCCACAACCTGCCCCTACCTCAACACGTTGTAGTACAGTACTTTCCACAACCTGCCCCTACCTCAGCACGTTGTAGTACAGTACCTTCCACAACCTGCCCCTACCTCAGCACGTTGTAGTACCTTCCACAACCTGCCCCTACCTCAACACATTGTAGTACCTTCCACAACCTTCCCCTACCTCAGCACGTTGTAGTACCTTCCACAACCTTCCCCTACCTCAGCACATTGTAGTACCTTCCACAACCTGCCCCTACCTCAACACGTTGTAGTACAGTACCTTCCACAACCTTCCCCTACCTCAGCACATTGTAGTACCTTCCACAACCTGCCCCTACCTCAACACGTTGTAGTACAGTACCTTCCACAACCTGCCCCTACCTCAGCACATTGTAGTACCTTCCACAACCTGCCCCTACCTCAACACGTTGTAGTACCTTCCACAACCTGCCCCTACCTCAGCATGTTGTAGTACAGCACTTTCCACAACCTGCCCCTACCTCAACACATTGTAGTACCTTCCACAACCTGCCCCTACCTCAACACGTTGTAGTACCTTCCACAACCTGCCCCTACCTCAACACATTGTAGTACCTTCCACAACCTGCCCCTACCTCAGCACATTGTAGTACCTTCCACAACCTGCCCCTACCTCAACACATTGTAGCACAGTACCTTCCACAACCTGCCCCTACCTCAGCACATTGTAGTACCTTCCACAACCTGCCCCTACCTCAACACATTGTAGTACCTTCCACAACCTGCCCCTACCTCAGCACATTGTAGTACCTTCCACAACCTGCCCCTACCTCAACACATTGTAGTACAGTACCTTCCACAACCTGCCCCTACCTCAGCACATTGTAGTACCTTCCACAACCTGCCCCTACCTCAACACGTTGTAGTACAGTACTTTCCACAACCTGCCCCTACCTCAGCACATTGTAGTACCTTCCACAACCTGCCCCTACCTCAACACGTTGTAGTACCTTCCACAACCTGCCCCTACCTCAACACGTTGTAGTACAGTACTTTCCACAACCTGACCCTACCTCAACACATTGTAGTACCTTCCACAACCTGCCCCTACCTCAACACATTGTAGTACCTTCCACAACCTGCCCCTACCTCAACACGTTGTAGTACCTTCCACAACCTGCCCCTACCTCAACACATTGTAGTACCTTCCACAACCTGCCCCTACCTCAACACGTTGTAGTACCTTCCACAACCTGCCCCTACCTCAACACATTGTAGTACCTTCCACAACCTGCCCCTACCTCAACACATTGTAGTACCTTCCACAACCTGCCCCTACCTCAACACATTGTAGTACCTTCCACAACCTGCCCCTACCTCAGCACATTGTAGTACCTTCCACAACCTGCCCCTACCTCAACACATTGTAGTACCTTCCACAACCTGCCCCTACCTCAGCACATTGTAGTACCTTCCACAACCTGCCCCTACCTCAACACATTGTAGTACCTTCCACAACCTGCCCCTACCTCAGCACGTTGTAGTACAGTACCTTCCACAACCTGCTCCTACCTCAGCACATTGTAGTACCTTCCACAACCTGCCCCTACCTCAGCACGTTGTAGTACCTTCCACAACCTGCCCCTACCTCAACACGTTGTAGTACCTTCCACAACCTGCCCCTACCTCAACACATTGTAGTACCTTCCACAACCTGCCCCTACCTCAACACATTGTAGTACCTTCCACAACCTGCCCCTACCTCAACACGTTGTAGTACCTTCCACAACCTGCCCCTACCTCAACACGTTGTAGTACAGTACCTTCCACAACCTGCCCCTACGTCAACACATTGTAGTACCTTCCACAACCTGCCCCTACCTCAACACATTGTAGTACCTTCCACAACCTGCCCCTACCTCAACACATTGTAGTACCTTCCACAACCTGCCCCTACCTCAACACATTGTAGTACCTTCCACAACCTGCCCCTACCTCAGCACATTGTAGTACAGTACTTTCCACAACCTGCCCCTACCTCAACACGTTGTAGTACCTTCCACAACCTGCCCCTACCTCAACACGTTGTAGTACCTTCCACAACCTGCCCCTACCTACACATACATGCTGACCTTTTCACAATTTACATTTAACCTGCCTACTTATTACAAGGTTATGTACTCTACAGTGCCTATGATTTTTCTGCATTACAAAGTGGGATTGAAATGTATTTAATTTAGTGTTTTTTTTTTGTCACTGATCTACAGAAAAGTTAAAAGAAATTCCACAAATGTTATCAATTAATAGAAAATAACTTACTAATATGTCTTGGTTATATAACTGTTCACCCCCTTTGTTATGGCAAGCCTAAATAAGTTGAGTAGTAAAAATTCCCGGGGTAATTTCATGTTTTCATATGTTTCTGAGGTATTCGCTACTCTGACTGCTAGAACGGCAATAGCTCAGATACAAATGAAAACATGAAATGACCCTGGGAATCAATTGAACATCGCTCAGAGACGCACAAAAATGAAATAACATTCAAAATGGGTGAACCTTTGCATTAACACTTTACTTGATACCAAATGCCAAGAACACAGTGGCCTCCATCATTCTTAAATGGAAGAAGTTTGGAACCACCAAGACTCCAGAACTGAGCAATAGGGGAAGAAAGGCCTTGGTCAGGGAGGTGACCAAGAACCCGATGATCACTCTGACAGAGCTCTAGAGTCCCTTTGTGGAGATGGGAGAACTTTCCAGAAGGACAACCATCTCTGCAGCACTCCACCACTAGGGCCTTTATGGTAGAGTGGCCAGCCACTCCTCAGTAAAAGGCACATGACAGCCCGCTTGGAGTTTACCAAAAGGCACCTTAAGGACTGAGACCAGACTCAGACCGCCTCCCAATGTAAGCACACTTCCTGTTGAACATGGAACAAGGAAGAGCTCGGTTTTGTTTGTTTGAAAAGTTTGTTGTTTGAAAGTGTGTTGGAAAATTCATGGTAGCTAGCTAGCTTCTTTGTTTGGATCCTGTGACGCAGTTGGCATCAGTTGCTGGGACTGCTTGTCTCTTTCCAGTGATCCTGCCGACCAAGGACGGGTCTGAGGAGCTATTTGGCGTCGCAGCTAGCCTAGCATAACCTACGTTGCTAGCTACCATGACAAAGACCAAAGCTGGCAGGAGTACCGTTGAGGACAATGGTGTCTCACTATCACACGTGAAGGATCTTTTACATGAACAAAAGAGACCTACAGGCATTTCTTACAACAACAAGAAAATAGCTTCAAATGTTTTGTCCAAAAACTGGTGGATTCTACTAATAAAATGATAGACAACCTGACCAGAGAGGCCCAGGACCTGAAGAACAGTTTGCAGTTCTCCCAGAGTCAGCTCAATGAGTTTAAACAGGAGAACGGCAAGATGACAGCAATATGTAAGTAATTGAGAGAGGACGTCAGTTCTGTGTGTGAATCCATGATAACAATGACAGATAAATCAGGGACAATCAAGGCGGAACAACATGGTTGTAGACGGAATTGCAGAATCTCCACATGAGACCTGGACGGAGTCTGAGGACAAAGTGAGGGAATTTATCTCAGAGAAATTGAAGATGGACCACAGGAAGATTGAAGTGGAGCGCTCCCACAGGACTGGAAAACCCACCACCGGCCTAGGTGACAGGCCCAGGCTGATAGTGAATAAGTTCCTGAGGTTCAAGGACAAGGTAGCTGTTCTGGAAAGAGCCAAGAACTTGAGAGGAACGTATATCTTCCTCAATGAGGACTATCCTGAAGCTGTGTGCCAGAAGAGGAAAGAACTGATCCCAGCCATGAAAGCTGCCATAGCGCATGGGGACATTGCTTACATCCGCTATGACAGGCTCATTGTCCACCCTCCCTCCCAGAAGCCTGGAAGGGATGAGAGAGCCAAGCCTATGGGTTCATAGCTTCAACCCCGCAGCACACACACACACACACTGATTAATGGACTGCTGAATGTATATTTTTTTCTCTTGCTTTGTTTGCTCTTTTCAGTATTATGTCTCTCTGATAAGCCTCCCAGGAAAGGGCTGAAAATATCCCATATGAATATATGTAGCCTTAGAAATAAGGTTAATGAAATCAATAACTTGCTAACATCAGATAACGTTCATATATTAGCCATTTCTGAGACTCACTTAGATAATTAATTTGATGATACAGCAGTAGCAATACAAGGATTTAACATATATAGAAGAATCAGAAATGCTTATGAGGGAGGTGTTGCTGTATATATTCAGAGCCGTATCCCTGTAATGCTTAGAGAAGCTCTTATGTCAAGTGTTATTGAAGTGTTGTGGTTGCAGGTTCACTTTGCACATCTAAAGTATTTTATTTTGGGGTGTTGCTATAGGCCACCAAGTGCTAACAGTCAGTATGTAAATAATATGTGTGAAATGCTTGATAGTGTATGTGATGTAAACAGAGGTCTACTTTCTTGGGGACCTGAATATTGACTGGTTTTCATCAAGCTGTCCGCTCAAGAGGAAGCTTCTCACTGTAACCAGTGCCTGTAATCTGGTTCAGGTTATTAATCAACCTACCAGGATGTTTACAAACACTACAGGAACAAGATCATCCACATGTATCGATCACATTTTTTGCTAATGCTGCAGAACTTTGTCTGGCTGCAGTGATCACAATATAGTGGCTATATCCAGTTCCAACAGCAGGGCCTAAAATAGTGTATAAGAGATCATACATAAGATTTTGCTGTGACTCTTACGTGGATGATGTTAAAAATATTAGTTGGTCTGATGTGATTAATGACGAGCATCCAGACGCTGCACTTGATGAATTTATGAAATTGCTTCTTCCAATTATTGATAAACATGCACCTGTTAAGAAACTCACTGTTAGAACTGTTAAGGTTCCATGGATTGATGAGGAATTGAACAATTGTATAGTTGAAAAAAATATATATATTTTTATTTTATTTGTTATATTGTGTTATTGACTGTACGTTTGTTTATGTGTAACTCTGTGTTGTTGTTTTTGTCGCACTGCTTTGCTTTATCTTGGCCAGGTCGCAGTTGTAAATGAGAATTTGTTCTCAACTGGCCTACCTGGTTAAATAAAGGTGAATTTAAAAAAAAAATGGGGCAAAAGGAGTGGCTAATAAGTCTGGCTGCACATCTGACTGGCTTACTTACTGCAAATTGAGAAATTATGTGACTAAACTTAACAAAAAGAAGAAACTTTAAGAAGCCAAGATCAATGATATAAAGAATGATGGAAAAAAACTTGATAACTTTAAATAGAATTATGGGCAGAAAGACAAATTCAACTCCATCTTTCATTGAATCAGATGGCTTATTCATCACAAAACCATTTGATGTTGCCAATTATTTGAAAGATTATTTCATTGGCAAAGTGGGTAAACCTAGGCAGGAAATGCCAACAACAAACAGTGAGCAATTGTATTTATGCATAAAAAAACAAATAATGAAAGAAAAGCATTGTAAGTTTGAATTTTGTAAAGTTAGTGTGGGAGAGGTGGAAACATGATTGTCATCGATCAATAATGAAAAACCTCCTGGCATTGACAACTTAGATTGACAACTTAGATGGAAAGCTACTGAGGATGGTAGCTGACTCTATAGCCACTCCTATCTGTCATATCTTTTATCTTTAATCTGAGCCTGGAGGGAAGCCAAAGTAATTCCCCTACCCAAGAGTGGTAAAGCAGTCTTTACTGGTTCTAACAGCAGACTGTTAAGCTTGCTGCCAGCTCTTAGCAAACTGTTGGAAAAAATGGTGTTTGAACAAATACAATGCTATTTCTCTGTAAACAAATTAACAACAGACTTTCAGCCTGCTTATAGAGAAGGGAACTCAAAATGTACTGCACTGACACAAATGACTGATGATTGGTTGAAAGAAATCGATAATAAGATTGTGGGAGCTGTACTGTTGTATTTCAGTGCAGCCTTTTCATATTATTGACCATAACGCCCTGACCTTAGAGATCCTTTTTATGTCTCTATTTTGGTTTGGTCAGGGCGTGAGTTGGGGTGGGCATTCTATGTCTTGGTTCTATGTTTATTTCTATGTGTTTGGCCGGGTGTGGTTCTCAATCAGAGGCAGCTGTCTATCGTTGTCTCTGATTGAGAACCATACTTAGGCTGCCCTTTTCCCTCTTTCTGTGTGGGATCTTGTTCTTTGTTTGTGTGCTACTAGGTTGCACGACGTAGCTGTTCGGTCGTCGTATTCTTTATTGTTTTGTTGTGTCGTAGTTTCACTTCGTGATTAAAATTTAAATTAAAATTAAACTCAAAGAACGCTGCGCCTTGGTCTCATTCTTCCCAGCACGATCGTTACACTATGGCTTTTCCACCTCTGCCATAATGTGGATTCAGAGCTATATAACATAACTCAAAGGGTTTTCTCTAATGGAAGCTTCTCTAATGTCAAACATGTAAAGCGTGGTGCACCACAGGGCAGCTCTCTAGGCCCTCTACTCTTTTCTATTTTTTACCAATGACCTGTCACTAGCATTAAACAAAGCATGTGTGTCCATGTATGCTGATGATTCAACAATATACGCATCAGCAACCACAGCTAATGAAGTCACTGAAACCCTTAACAAAGAGTTGCAGTCTGTTTTGGAATGTGTGGCCAGTAATAAACTGGTCCTATCAGGAATCAAGGTAAGACCCAAGTACAGACTGTGACGTAACAATGATTATTCTAAAAACAGGAGCAGGCAAATGACAGTTCAAGGCAGGCAGGGGTCGATAATCCAGAGTAGGAGCAAAGGTATAGGATGGCAGGCAGGCTCGGGGTCAGGCAGAATGGTCAGATGGGCGGGTACAGGGTCAGGACAGGCAAGGGTGAAAAACCAGGAGGACGAGAAAAAAAAAGGCTGGGAAAAGACAGGAGCTGACAGGACAAACGCAGGTAAGCTTGACAAACAAGACGAACTTGCAACAGACAAATAGTAAACACAGGTATAAGTATACAAGGGATAATAGGGAAGATGGGCGACACCTGGAGGGGGGTGGAGACAAGCAGAAAGACAGGTGAAATAGATCAGGGCATGACAGGTTCTGAACATTTCTAAAACTAAGAGCATTGTATTTGGTACAAATCATTCCTTAAGTGCTAGACCTCAGCTGAATCTGATAATGAATGGTGTGGTTGTTGAACAAGTTGATGTGACTAAATTACTTGGCGTTATTTTAGATTGTAAACTATCAAATCAAATCAAATTTTATTTGTCACATACACATGGTTAGCAGATGTTAATGCGAGTGTAGCGAAATGCTTGTGCTTCTAGTTCCGACAATGCAGTAATAACCAACAAGTAATCTAACCTAACAATTCCACAACTACTACCTTATACACACACGTGTAAAGGGATAAAGAATATGTACATAAAGATATATGCATGAGTGATGGTACAGAACGGCATAGGCAAGATGCAGTAGATGGTATAGTGTACAGTCTATACATATGAGATGAGTAATGTAGGGTATGTAAACATAAAGTGGCATAGTTTAAAGTGGCTAGTGATACATGTATTACATAAAGATGGCAAGATGCAGTAGATGATATACAGTACAGTATATACATATACATATGAGATGAGTAATGTAGGGCATGTAAACATTATATTAAGTGGCATTGTTTAAAGTGGCTAGTGATACATTTTTACATAATTTCCATCAATTCCCATTATTAAAGTGGCTGGAGTTGAGTCAGTATGTTGGCAGCGGCCACTAAATGTTAGTGGTGGCTGTTTAACAGTCTGATGGCCTTGAGATAGAAGCTGTTTTTCAGTCTCTCGGTCCCTGCTTTGATGCACCTGTACTGACCTCGCCTTCTGGATGATAGCGGGGTGAACAGGCAGTGGCTCGGGTGGTTGTTGTCCTTGATGATCTTTATGGCCTTCCTGTGACATCGGGTGGTGTAGGTGTCCTGGAGGGCAGGTAGCTTGCCCCCGGTGATGCGTTGTGCAGACCTCACTACCCTCTGGAGAGCCTTACGGTTGTGGGCGGAGCAGTTGCCGTACCAGGCGGTGATACAGCCCGACGGTATACTCTCGATTGTGCATCTGTAGAAGTTTGTGAGTGCTTTTGGTGACAAGCCGAATTTCTTCAGCCTCCTGAGGTTGAAGAGGCGCTGCTGCGCCTTCTTCACAACGCTGTCTGTGTGGGTGGACCAATTCAGTTTGTCCGTGATGTGTACACCGAGGAACTTAAAACTTTCCACCTTCTCCACTACTGTCCCGTCGATGTGGATAGGGGGGTGTTCCCTCTGCTGTTTCCTGAAGTCCACAATCATCTCCTTTGTTTTGTTGACGTTGAGTGTGAGGTTATTTTCCTGACACCACACTCCGAGGGCCCTCACCTCCTCCCTGTAGGCCGTCTCGTCGTTGTTGGTAATCAAGCCTACCACCGTAGTGTCGTCCGCAAACTTGATGATTGAGTTGGAGGCGTGCATGGCCACGCAGTCGTGGGTGAACAGGGAGTACAGGAGAGGGCTCAGAACGCACCCTTGTGGGGTCCCAGTGTTGAGGATCAGCGGGGTGGAGATGTTGTTACCTACCCTCACCACCTGGGGGCGGCCCGTCAGGAAGTCCAGGACCCAGTTGCACAGGGCGGGGTCGAGACCCAGGGTCTCGAGCTTGATGACGAGTTTGGAGGGTACTATGGTGTTAAATGCTGAGCTGTAGTCGATGAACAGCATTCTCACATAGGTATTCCTCTTGTCCAGATGGGTTAGGGCAGTGTGCAGTGTGGTTGCGATTGCGTCGTCTGTGGACCTATTGGGTCGGTAAGCAAATTGGAGTGGGTCTAGGGTGTCAGGTAGGGTGGAGGTGATATGGTCCTTGACTAGTCTCTCAAAGCACTTCATGATGACGGAAGTGAGTGCTACGGGGCGGTAGTCGTTTAGCTCAGTTACCTTAGCTTTCTTGGGAACAGGAACAATGGTGGCCCTCTTGAAGCATGTGGGAACAGCAGACTGGGATAAGAATTGATTGAATATGTCCTTAAACACACCAGCCAGCTGGTCTGCGCATGCTCTGAGGACGTGGCTGGGAATGCCGTCTGGGCCTGCAGCCTTGCGAGGGTTAACACGTTTAAATGTTTTACTCACCTCGGCTGCAGTGAAGGAGAGCCCGCAGGTTTTGGTAGCGGGCCGTGTCAGTGGCACTGTATTGTCCTCAAAGCGAGCAAAAAAGTTATTTAGTCTGTCTGGGAGCAAGACATCCTGGTCCGCGACGGGGCTGGTTTTCTTTTTGTAATCCGTGATTGACTGTAGACCCTGCCACATACCTCTTGTGTCTGAGCTGTTGAATTGCGACTCTACTTTGTCTCTATACTGGGACTTAGCTTGTTTGATTGCCTTGCGGAGGGAATAGCTACACTGTTTGTATTCGGTCATGTTTCCGGTCACCTTGCCCTGGTTAAAAGCAGTGGTTCGCGCTTTCAGTTTCACGCGAATGCTGCCATCAATCCACGGTTTCTGGTTTGGGAATGTTTTAATCGTTGCTGTGGGTACGACATCGTCAATGCACTTTCTAATGAACTCTCTCACCGAATCAGCGTATTCGTCAATGTTGTTGTTGGACGCAATGCGGAACATATCCCAATCCACGTGATCGAAGCAGTCTTGAAGCGTGGAATCAGATTGGTCGGACCAGCGTTGAACAGACCTGAGCGCGGGAGCTTGCTGTTTTAGTTTCTGTTTGTAGGCTGGAAGCAACAAAATGGAGTCGTGGTCAGCTTTTCCGAAAGGAGGGCGGGGGAGGGCCTTATATGCGTCGCGGAAGTTAGTATAACAATGATCCAAGGTTTTACCAGCCCTGGTAGCACAATCGATATGCTGATAGAATTTAGGGAGTTTTGTTTTCAGATTAGCCTTGTTAAAATCCCCAGCTACGATGAATGCAGCCTCAGGGTGTGTGGTTTCCAGTTTACAAAGAGTCAGATAAAGTTTGTTCAGGGCCATCGATGTGTCTGCTTGGGGGGGGAATATATACGGCTGTGATTATAATCGAAGAGAATTCCCTTGGTAGATAATGCGGTCGAAATTTGATTGTGAGGAATTCTAAATCAGGTGAACAGAATGACTTGAGTTCCTGTATGTTGTTATGATCACACCACGTCTCGTTAATCATAAGGCATACACCCCCGCCCCTCTTCTTACCAGAAAGATGTTTGTTTCTGTCGGCGCGATGCGTGAAGAAACCAGCTGGCTGCACCGACTCCGTTAGCGTCTCTCGAGTGAGCCATGTTTCTGTGAAGCAAAGAACGTTACAATCCCTGATGTCTTTCTGGAATGTTACCCTTGCTCGGATTTCATCAACCTTATTGTCAAGAGACTGGACATTGGCGAGTAGTATGCTAGGGAGTGGAGCGCGATGTGCCCGTCTCCGAAGCCTGACCAGGAGACCCCTTCGTTTGCCCCTTTTACGGCGTCGTTGTTTAGGGTCGCCGGCTGGGATCAGATCCATTGTATTGGGTGGAAGGCAAAACACAGGATCCGCTTCGGGAGAGTCATATTCCTGGTTGTAATGATGGTGAGTTGACGTTGCTTTTATATTCAGTAGTTCCTCCCGACTGTATGTAATGAAACCTAAGATTACCTGGGGTACCAATGTAAGGAATAACACATAAAAAAAACAAAATACTGCATAGTTTCCTAGGAACGCGAAGCGAGCCGGCCATCTCGGTCGGCGCCGGGATGGTCAAAACATATAGATTCAATGGTTGTAAAGATGGGGAGAGGTCTAGCCAAAATGTACTTTTTTTTGCTTTGCTCTTTGACACCATACTCCAAAAAGCAAGTTCTGCAGGCTCTAGTTTGGTCTAATCTTGATTATTGTCCAGTCGTGTGGTCCGGTGCTGCAAGGAAAGACCTAGTTAAGCTGCAGCTGGCCCAGAACAGAGTGGCACGTTTTGCTCTTAATTGTAATCAGAGGGCTGATATAAAAACCATGCATGCCAGTCTCTCTTGGCTAAGAGTTGAGGAGAGACTGACTGCATTACTTCTTTTTACAAAAAACATTAATGTGTTGAAAAACCCAAATTGTTTGCATAGTCAACTTACACACAGCTGTGACACACACACTTATCCCACCAGACATGCCACCAGCGGTCTTTTCACATTCCACAAATCCAGAACAAATTCAAGAAAGCGTACAGTATTATATAGAACTTCCTTCTCAAAGCAACACCTCGCGGCACAACGCCTCTCCACTAGTTGACCTAGATAGTTTGTGTGTATGTATATGTAGGCTACATGTGCTTTGAATTTTGGACAGTGGAATACCTACATTTTAATTCCCATATGCATTGAAAGAGCCTACTTTAGTTTATTATAATCCCAAACTAGCGGCTAACTCTCAGACAACGCTCTAGACCCAGTGTAGATGGTACAGTCTAACCTTGCCCTTAATGAAATTAACGAGTGTCCCCTTTCCTAGCTCAGAAGTGGTGTGGTCCATGATGTTGGGAGAGGGAGCAATCATCTGACGTATATGAAATAGATCAGGCCTGGGAACTCTAAGGTATGTCATATCCGCTGGGTTAAGGTCAATACACCTCACAACATTCAGATTCAGAACCACAACACTACAGTAACTCTTCTGGGTATGTAACGTCAGCTGGGTTAAATACACTCAACAACTGTCTCATAGTTAAATACACTCAACTATGTCATAGTTAAGAACACTTAACTATTGTCATAAATATCTGTCCAATGTGGTCTGAACTACTGTACCAACATTTGCTTTTAACTGATTTTAGCTGACTTTAACTAGCTGCATGAGGACATTCTACCACTGCAGATATACACAGTAGAAATGACATATAAAGATGACACCATACATTAGCAACTGTGTGCAACACACAAGGACACACCATACCCCATGGAGACTTGTCAGCTTCTATCACTCTCAACATGCTGTGGAAACAGGGAAACACTGAAACCACTTGAGATTTACACTGAGGATACAAAGCATTAAGGACACCTGCTCTTACCATGACATTGATTGACCAGGTGAATCCAGGTGAAAGCTATGATCCCTTATTGATGTCACTTGTTAAATCCACTTCAATCAGTGTCGAAGGATTTTTCAGCCTTGATACAATTGAGACATGGATTGTGTATGTGTGCCGTTCAGAGGGTGAATGGGCAAGGCACACTACTTTTTATTTTGTATTTTTTTATTTCACCTTTATTTAACCAGGTAGGCTAGTTGAGAACAAGTTCCCATTTACAACTGCGACCTGGCCAAGATAAAGCAAAGCAGTGCGACACAAACAACAACAGAGTTACACATGGAATAAACAAACGTACAGTCAATAATACAATAGAGAATGTCTATATACAGTGCGTGCAAATGAGGTAGGATAAGGGGGGTGAGGCAATAAATAGGCCATGGCAAAATTATTACAGTATGGCAAATTAAACACTGGGTTGATAGATGTGCAGAAGATGAGTGTGCAAGTAGCGGTACTGGGGTGCAAAGGAGCAAAACAAATAAAATGAATAACAATATGGTGATGAGGTAGTTGGATGGGCTATTTACAGATTGGCTATGTACAGGTGCAGTGATCTGTGAGCTGCTCTGACAGCTGGTGTTTAAAGCTAGTCAGGGAGATATGAGTGTCCAGCATCAGTGATTTTTGCAGTTCATTCCAGTCATTGGCAGCAGAGAACTGTAAGGAGAGGCGGCCGAAGGAGGAATTGGCTTTGGGGGTGACCAGTTTAATATACCTGCTGGACGCGTGCTGCGGGTGGGTGCTGCTATGGTGACCAGTGAGCTGAGATAAGGCGGGGCTTTACCTAGCAACGACTTATAGATGACCTGGAGCCAGTGGGGTTGGTAACGGATATGAAGCGAGGGCCAGCCAACGAGAACATACAGGTCGCAGTGGTGGGTAGTATATGGGGCTTTGGTGACAAAACGGATGGCACTGTAATAGACTGCATCCAGTTTGTTGAGTAGAGTGTTGGAGGCTATTTTATAGATGACATCACCGAAGTCGAGGATAGGTAGGATGGTCAGTTTTACGAGGGTATGTTTGGCAGCATGAGTGAAGGATGCTTTGTTACGATATAGGAAGCCGATTCTAGATTTAATTTTGGATTGGAGATGTTTATGGATGCTGTGGAGGGTGCCGGGCAGTTGACCGGGGTAGGGGTAGCCAGGTGGAAAGCATGGCCAGCCGTAGGTAAATGCTTATTGAAATTCTCAATTATAGTGGAATTATCGGTGGTGACAGTGTTTCCTAGACTCAGAGCAGTGGGCAGCTGGGAGGAGGTGCTCTTATTCTCCATGGACTTTACAGTGTCCCAGAACTTTTTTGAGTTAGAACTACAGGATGCAAATTTCTGTTTGAGATAGCTAGCCTTAGCTTTCCTAACTGCCTGTGTATATTTGTTGCTAACTTTCCTGAAAAGTTGCATATCACGGGGGCTATTCGATGCCAATGCAGAACGCCACAGGATGTTTTTGTGCTGGTCAAGGGTAGACAGGTCTGGAGTGAACCAAGGACTATATCTATTTCTAGTTCTACATTTTTTGAATGGGGCATGCTTATTTAAGATGGTAAGGAAGGCACTTTTAAAGAATAGCCAGGCATCGTCTACTGATGGGATGAGGTCAATGTCATTCCAGGATACCCCGGACAGGTCGATGAGAAAGGCCTGCTCGCAGAAGTGTTTTAGGGAGCGTTTGACAGTGATGAGGGGTGGTCGTTTGGTCGCAGACCCATTACGGATGCAGGCAATGAGGCAGTGATTGCTGAGATCTTGATTGAAAACAGCAGAGGTTTATTTGGAGCTCAAGTTGGTTAGGATGATGTCTATGAGGTTGCCCTTGTTTACAGATTTGGGGTTGTACCTGGTGGGTTCATTGATAATTTGTGTGAGATCGAGGGCATCAAGCTTAGATTGTAGAATGGCCGGGGTGCTAAGCATGTCCCAGTTTAGGTCACCTAGCACCACGAGCTCTGAAGATAGATGGGGGGCAATCAATTCACATATGGTGTCCAGGGCACAGCTGGGGGCAGAGGGTGGTCTATAGCAAGCGGCAACGGTGAGAGACTTGTTTCTGGAAAAGTGGATTTTTAAATGTTGAAGCTCGAATTGTTTGGGTACAGACCTGGATAGTAAGACAGAACTCTGCAGGCTATCTCTGCAGTTGATTGCAACTCCGCCCCCTTTGGCAGTTCTATCTTGTCGGAAAATGTTATAGTTCGGAATGGAAATTTCTGGATTTTTGGTGTTCTTCCTAAACCAGGATTCAGACACGGCTAGGACATCCAGGTTGGCAGAATGTGCTAAATCAGTGAATCAAACAAACTTAGGGAGGAGGCTTCTAATGTTAACATGCATGAAACCAAGGCTTTTAGAGTTACAGAAGTCAACAAATGAGAGCACCTGGGGAGTAGAAGTGGAGCTAGGAACTGCAGGGCCTGGATTAACCTCTACATCACCAGAGGAGCAGAGGAGAAGTAGGATAAGGGTACGGCTAAAGGCTATCAGAGCTGGTCGTCTATTACGTTCAGAACAGAGAGTAAAAGGAGCATGTTTCTGGGCACGATAGAATAGATTCAAGGCATAATATACAGACAAAGGTATGGTAGGATGTGAATACAGTGGAGGTAAATTTAGGCATTGAGTAATGATGAGAGATAATGTCTCTAGGGACAATTAAACCAGGTGATGTCATCGCATATGTGGGAGATGGAGCTAAATGGTTGGTTAAGGCATATTGAGCAGGGCTAGAGGCTCTACAGTGAAATAAGACAATAATCACTAACCAGGACAGTAATGGACAAGGCATATTGATATTAGGGAGAGGCATGCGTAGCCGAGTGATCAATAGGGGTCCAGTGAGTGGTTGGGCTGGCTGGAGACACGGTGATTCAGACAGCTAGCAGGCCGGGGATAGCAAGCTAGCAGAAGGGCCTTAGAGGGACGTCTCGATGGAGGAAAGTCTGTTTTAGCCTCCGCGTGCGGTGACGTCGATAGACCAGTCATGATGGATTAGTAGGGTTCCGAGTAGCAGAGGGGTCCAGGTCCAATTGGCAAAATAGGTATAGTGGCCCAAGAAATTGGCCTATGGATCTATACAGCTAACAGTCCAATATGCTCTAGACAGCTAGCGGGCCACGGCAGGCAGCTAGCGGGCCGTAGTTAGCAGATGGGCATTCAGGGGACGTTGCGATGTAGAGGCCAGTTGAGTACCCCCTCGAGCAGATTACGTCATAGTCCAGTCGTGAAGGATCCATGCCCCGTACCGGCAGTAGAAGGGGCCCGGGAATTGTAGCTCAGGAGTGGCTGATGGGCCTCTTTAGCTAGCCGGGAGAAAGGGCCTAGCATGGGCTAGCTCCAGGCTAATTTGAGCTTGCTTCGGGACCAACATTAGCCGGAGTAGTCACTCGGATAGCAGCTAGCTAGCTGCGATTATCCAGGTGAAAATGTCCAGAGTTTGCGGTAGGAAACCCGGGAGAGAAAATAGGTCCGGTATGCTCTGGTTTGAGTTGCGTTGTACAAACTGGCGAGAGCTTTCCGAGCTAAAGGTTAGCTGGTGACCACTAGCAGTGGTTAGCTGACTACTAGCTAGTGAGCTGGCTAGCTTCTGTTTGGGGGATTCCGGATTCGAGGTAAATAAAAATACTTTAGAAAAAACAGATCCACACCACATTGGGTGAGGCGGGTTGCAGGAGAGTATTTTGAAGTTTAGGTTTAGAAAAAAATATAAAAAAGATATGAAAAGAAAAATATATATACATGGGACACGACAATACGAGGACGAAGACGTCTGACTGCTACGCCATCTTGGATGGTAGTGATATCCACAGCTCTGTCCTTTCAGGCCTTTACACAGTACATACAGCACTGGTTGGTTGTTATTGTGACAGGTACTATTAGCTAGTCCTGGGCCCCAGACTCACTGCAGCATGGTGAGTGCTCTCCCCTGTGGACTGGGTGATAGACGCTGTGGACTCCCTCCTTCAATTGTGTTCTCTGTGATGAAACACTGTCTGTAGACCCCACACAGATGACTCCATACTATGACACCAGGCTACGGACAGGGTTCAGAGTTCGGAGATAACTGGTAATGATACACATTTTGCCAAATGGACTCATATGGTGCCTTCCTCTGACATGTGATGTGATGATCATTTCATTTATTCTAGCAGAAGGTAAAGCTATTATCATATTGCATGGCTCCAGACTCCGGCCCTTTGACTTGGCTGTGCAAGTTTTTAATTGGTCACATCGGTGTGAGCTGCACATTTTACATGATCACCTCACTCCAAACTTTGCGTTATTTTAGGAGGAAAAACACATGATTTGGTCTAACAGTGATGTGCATTATTCTTATGATTCCTGTAATGAAAGTCTGTTTCAATGGGGTCTGCTGCTGTGATGAGCCAGCCTCCCCGGCACTGCGGGGGGAAAAAAAATGTCTTTGAAGGCTGTGAATGTAGGCTATAAGATTTTAAAATCCAATTGCGGGAAAAATACCTCAGTTTCACTGCAGAATCAGATGTCCAAAACCTTGTCCATAAATGTCAAATTTCGAATGTTACAGTATGTTTAGGTATTCATTCTGAATGGTTAGGTTAAGGGTTAAACCCAACACAGGTGTGTTTATCTAAATATCAAATCATTTCAATTAAAATGGTCAAAACGAAACAAAAATTGCTTCTTAGCAAAGAGCAATTTCTCAAGCAAGAATTTTGCTAGGACTGTCAGGGTGTGGTCTGAGTAGAGAAGGGAAAACTGAAAATGAGCTGTTATAGGTAGCATTTTGGAACACTTTCTTATTGTGCTATTAACTAATTTATCACATGGTGATGTCAAAACTCCATCCCACCAAAACATGCTGAAATGTATTTTCAAAACGGGCATTATCAGAATTTTCACAAAATAACAGTATTACCTCATAGTGTGGAAATATATATAAAACACAGGCCTACTTAATGGTAATAGCACTCACCTAGTGGCCGGTTTTGACATCATCTCCTGACGTCCTGCTTACCTGGACGGACGTCTAATTTTGCAGTGGATCTTGAGCGACCTGGCTGGTTGAAGAGAGGAGGTCCTCATCTTTCTGCAGGTATGATGTGTCTTTCTCAACTCTCAATATTTAGCTCTATAGGCCTAGCAACTATTTTACAACCAAGATAGTAATATGGCTTGAGATATGGAGCGTGTGAAATGCGCAACGGCCATTGTGAGTGCATAGGACCCATTGGGCAGTAGGCTACAGCTGCTACACTACATGCCCAAAAGTATTTGGACACCTGCTTGTTGAACATCTCATTCCAAAATCATGGGCATTAATATGGAGTTGGTCCCCCTTTGCTGCTATAACAGCCTCCACTCTTCTGGGAAGGCTTTCCACTAGATGTTGGAACATTGCTGCGGGGACTTGCTTCCATTCAGCCACAAGAGCATTAGTGAGGTCGGGCACTGATGTTGGGCGATTAGGCCTGGCTCGCAGTCGGTATTCCATTTTATCCCAAAGGTGTTATATGGAGTTGAGGTCAGGGCTCTGTGCAGACCAGTCAAGTTCTTCCACACGGATCTCAGCAAATAATTTCTGTATGGACCTCGCTTTGTGTACGGAGGCATCGTCATGTTAATACAGGAAAGGGCCTTCCCCAAACTGTTGCCACAAAGTTGGAAGCACAGAATCGTCTAGAATTTCATTGTATGCTGTAGCGTTAAGATTTCCCTTCACTGGAGCTAAGGGGCCTAGCCTGAACCATGAAAAAAAAACAGACCATTATTCCTCCTACACCAAACTTTACAGTTGGCACTATGCATTGGGCAGGTAGCGGTCTCCTGGCATCCACCAAACCCAGATTCTTCTGTCGGACTGCCAAATGGTGAAGCGTGATTCACCACTCCAGAGAACGCGTTTCCACTGTTCCAGAGTCCAATGGCAGCGAGCTTTACACCACTCCAACCAACGCTTGGCATTGTGCATGGTGATCTTAGGCTTGTGTGGCTTGCTTCCAGAGGCAGTTTTGAACTCAGTAGTGAGTATTGCAACTGTGTAACCAGTGTGAAATGGCTAGCTAGTTAGCGGGGTGCGTGCTAGTAGCGTTTCAATCGGTGACGTCTCTCTGAGACCTTGAAGTAGTTGTTTCCCTTGCTCGGCTTTTGTGGAGCGATAGGTAACGATGCTTCGAGGGTGTCAGTTGTTGATGTGTGCAGAGGGACTCTGGTTTGAGCCCAGGTAGGGGCGAAGAGAGGGACGGAAGCAAAACTGTTACACGAGGACAGGCGATTTTTACATGCTTCAGCATTTGGTGGTCCCGTTCTGTGAGCTTGTGTGGCCTACCACTTCGCGGCTTAGCCGTCGTTGCTCCTACACGTTTTCACGTCACAATACAGTTGGCCAGTGCAGCTCTAGCAGGCCAGAAATTGACCTGTTGGAAAGGTGGCATCCTATGACGGTGCCACGTTGAAAGTCACTAAGCTCTCCAGTAAGGCCATTCTACTGCTAATGTTTCGATGGAGATTGCATGGCTGTGTGCTCGATTTTATACACCTGTCAGCAACGGGTGTGGCTGAAATAGCCAAATCCACTCATTTGAAGGTGTGTCCACATACACTACATATAGAAAAGTATGTTTTTAGGACATTGAGCTCATCTTTGATTAAACTTAATACAAATATTTGATTAAATATTAATACATGGCCACCAGCAGTGGCCAGCAGTTCGCGATCTAGCTAATGTGTTTTGAGTTTCCAATTACTCAGGTGGTGAGCATAAAGATGTACACCACCTGAGTAAAGATGTAGAGCACATAAAGGTGTACACCACCTGAGTAAAGATGTAGAGCACATAAAGATGTACACCACCTGAGTAAAGATGTAGAGCACATAAAGATGTAGACCACCTGAGTAAAGATGTAGAGCACATAAAGATGTACACCACCTGAGTAAAGATGTAGAGCACATAAAGATGTACACCACCTGAGTAAAGATGTAGTGCACATAAAGATGTAGAGCACATAAAGATGTACACCACCTGAGTAAAGATGTAGTGCACATAAAGATGTACAACACCTGAGTAAAGATGTAGTGCACATAAAGATGTAGAGCACATAAAGATGTACACCACCTGAGTAAAGATGTAGTGCACATAAAGATGTACAACACCTGAGTAAAGATGTAGAGCACATAAAGATGTACAACACCTGAGTAAAGATGTAGAGCACATAAAGATGTACAACACCTGAGTAAAGATGTAGAGCACATAAAGATGTACACCACCTGAGTAAAGATGTAGAGCACATAAAGATGTACATCACCTGAGTAAAGATGTAGAGCACATAAAGATGTACATCACCTGAGTAAAGATGTAGAGCACATAAAGATGTAGTGCACATAAAGATGTAGTGCACATAAAGATGTACAACACCTGAGTAAAGATGTAGAGCACATAACGATGTAGAGCACATAAAGATGTACACCACCTGAGTAAAGATGTAGAGCACATAAAGATGTACACCACCTGAGTAAAGATGTAGAGCACATAAAGATGTACACCACCTGAGTAAAGATGTAGTGCACATAAAGATGTACATCACCTGAGTAAAGATGTAGAGCACATAAAGATGTACACCACCTGAGTAAAGATGTAGAGCATATAAAGATGTACACCACCTGAGTAAAGATGTAGAGCACATAAAGATGTACACCACCTGAGTAAAGATGTAGTGCACATAAAGATGTACATCACCTGAGTAAAGATGTAGAGCACATAAAGATGTACACCACCTGAGTAAAGATGTAGTGCACATAAAGATGTAGTGCACATAAAGATGTACAACACCTGAGTAAAGATGTAGAGCACATCAAGATGTAGTGCACATAAAGATGTACACCACCTGAGTAAAGATGTAGTGCACATAAAAATGTAGTGCACATAAAGATGTAGAGCACATAAAGATGTACACCACCTGAGTAAAGATGTAGTGCACATAAAGATGTAGTGCACATAAAGATGTAGAGCACATAAAGATGTACATCACCTGAGTAAAGATGTAGAGCACATAAATATGTAGTGCACATAAAGATGTAGTGCACATAAAGATGTAGTGCACATAAAGATGTAGTGCACATAAAGATGTACATCACCTGAGTAAAGATGTAGTGCACATAAAGATGTAGTGCACATAAAGATGTAGTGCACATAAAGATGTAGTGCACATAAAGATGTACATCACCTGTGTAAAGATGTAGTGCACATAAAGATGTACATCACCTGAGTAAAGATGTAGAGCACATAAAGATGTACATCACCTGTGTAAAGATGTAGTGCACATAAAGATGTACATCACCTGAGTAAAGATGTAGAGCACATAAAGATGTACACCACCTGAGTAAAGATGTAGTGCACATAAAAATGTACATCACCTGAGTAAAGATGTAGTGCACATAAAGATGTAGTTCACATAAAAATGTACACCACCTGAGTAAAGATGTAGAGCACATAAAGATGTAGAGCACATAAAGATGTACACCACCTGAGTAAAGATGTAGAGCACATAAAGATGTACATCACCTGAGTAAAGATGTAGAGCACATAAAGATGTACATCACCTGAGTAAAGATGTAGTGCACATAAAGATGTACACCACCTGAGTAAAGATGTAGAGCACATAAAGATGTACATCACCTGAGTAAACATGTAGAGCACATAAAGATGTAGTGCACATAAAGATGTAGTGCACATAAAGATGTAGAGCACATAAAGATGTACACCACCTGAGTAAACATGTAGAGCACATAAAGATGTACACCACCTGAGTAAACATGTAATGCACATAAAGATGTGGGGAAATTCATCTTCATTGAACAAAATAATATTCTGAAAATTCTGGAGCCCAATTGCAACAGTTGAATAAACCAACAATAGCCAAATTGTCAAGCCAAAATGCATGACAATAACTGGATTAGGTTGCACATAAAAATATCTTTAATCATGCATTCCTGCATGGACATGTTGTTAGATGAAACAACATATTTCTTGAATACCATCTCAGTAGTACTATTACACCTCTTAATAAAACACTGTATGACTTTATATGATGATTAGCTGTCCGCTAGCTGTCTCGAGCATATCGGACTGCTTTTTCTCTACCACATCTCCACATCTCCGGAATCCTACTGCAAGCTCTGAACCTTTACACCAGATCATCGCAGCTAGCTAGCTGCTATCCGAGTGGCTACTCCTGGCTAACTTCTCTGTCCCGAAGCAAGCACCAGTTAGCCTGGAGCTAGCCTGGAGCTAGGCCCATCTCCCGGCTAGCTGAAGAGGCCCATCAGCCAATTTCTTGGGCTACAAGACCTATTTTTCCAATTGGCCTGGACCCTTTTACTGCTGACACGGAGCCCCACCGATCCATCACAACTGGTCTGCCGACAAAGCCGTCCGAGGGGGTTTCAACAGGCTCTTCCGTCGCGATGTCCCCCGAAGGCCCTTCTGCTAGCCTGCTAGCCCCAGCCCGCTAGCTGTCTGAATCGCCGTTTCTCCAGCTCGCCTAGCTACTTACTGGACCCTATGATCACTCGGCTAAGCATGCCTCTCCCTAATGTCAATATGCCTTTTCCATTGCTGTTTTGGTTAGTGATTGTCTTATTTCACTGTAGAGCCTCCAGCCCTGCTCAATATGCATTACCTAGTCCTTTTGTTCCACCCCCCACACATGCGGTGACCTCACCTGGCTTAAATGGCGCCTCTACAGACAAAACTTCTCTCATCGTCACTCAATGCCTAGGTTTACCTCCACTGTATTCACATCCTACCATACCCTTGTCTGTACATTATGCCTTGAATCTATTATTCCGCGCCCAGAAATCTGCTTCTTTTACTCTCTGTTCTGAACGCACTAGACGACCAGTTCTTATAGCCTTTAGCTGTACCTTTATCCTACTCCTCCTCTGTTCCTCTGGTGATGTAGAGGTTAACCCAGGCCCTGCAGCTCCTAGCTCCACTCCCATTCCCCAGGCGCTCTCATTTGTTGACTTCTGTACCAGTAAAAGCCTTGGTTTCATGCATGTTAACATTAGAAGCCTTCTCCCTAAGTTTGTTTTATTCACTGATTTAGCACACTCCGCCAACCCGGATGTCCTAGCCGTGTCTGAATCCTGGCTTAGGAAAGCCACCAAAAATCCAGAAATTTCCATTCCTAACTATAACATTTTCCGACAAGATAGAACTGCCAAAGGGGGCGGAGTTGCAATCTACTGCAGAGATAGCCTGCAGAGTTCTGTCATACTATCAAGGTCTGTGCCCAAATAATTCGAGCTTCTACTTTTAAAAATCCACCTTTCCAGAAACAAGTCTCTCACCATTGCCGCTTGTTATAGACCCCCTTCAGCCCCCAGCTGTGCCCTGGACACCATATGTGAATTGATTGCCCCCCATCTATCTTCAGAGTTCGTACTGTTAGGTGACCTAAACTGTTAACACGCCGTCCGTCCTACAATCTAAGCTTGATGCCCTCAATCTCACACAAATTATCAAGGAACCTACCAGGTACCACCCTAAATCCGGAACCATGGGCACCCTCTTAGATTTCATTCTGACCAACTTGCCCTCTAAATACACCTCTGCTGTCTTCAACCAGGATCTCAGCGATCATTGCCTCATTGCCTGCGTGCGTAATGGGTCTGCGCTCAAACGACCACCCCTCATCACTGTCAAATTCTCCCTAAAACACTTCTGCGAGCAGGCCTTTCTAATCGTCCTGGCCCGTGTATCCTGGAAGGATATTGACCTCATCCCGTCAGTAGAGGATGCCTGGTTGATCTTTAAAAGTGCTTTCCTCTCCATCTTAAATAAGCATGCCCCATTCACAAAATGTAGAACTAAGAACAGATATAGCCCTTGGTGCACCCCAGACAAGCACAAAAACATCCTGTGGCATTCTGCGTTAGCATCGAATAGCCCCCCCGTAATGCAACTTTTCAGGTAAGTCAGGAACCAAATACTTAGCCAGTTAGGAAAGCTAAGGCTTGCATTTTCAAACAGAAATTTGCATCCTGTAGCACTAATTCCAAAACGTTTTGGGACACTGTAAAGTCCATGGAGAATAAGAGCACCACCTCCCAGCTACCCACTGCACTGTGGATAGGAAACATTGTTACCACCGATAAATCTAAGATAATCGATCATTTCAATAAGTATTTTTCTAGGGCTGGCCATGCTTTCCACCTGTTTACCCCTACCCCGGCCAACATCGCAGCACCCGCTGCAGCAACTTGCCCAAGCCCCCCCCCCCCCCCCCCCCCCCGCTTCTCCTTCACCCAAATTCAGACAGCTGATGTTCTGAAAGAGCTGCAAAATCTGGATCCCTACAAATCAGCTGGGCTCGACAATCTGGACCCTCTCTTTCTAAAATTATCAGCCGAAATTGTTGCAACCCCTATTACTAGCCTATTCAACCTCTCTTTCGTATCGTCTGAGATCCCCAAAGATTGGAAAGCTGCCACGGTCATCCCACTCTTCAAAGGGGGAGACACTCTAGACCAAAACTGTTATAGACCTATATCCATCCTGCCCTGCCTTTCTAAAATCTTCGAAGGCCAAGTTAAGCATCTCCAATCCAAAATTAAATCTAGAATAGGCTTCCTATTTCGCAACAAAGCCTCCTTCACTCATGCTGCCAAACATATCCTCGTAAAACTGACTATCCTTCTGATCCTTGACTTCGGCGATGTCATTTATAAAATAGCCTCCAACACTCTACTCAGCAAATTGGATGTAGTCTATCACAGTGCCACCCGTTTTATCACCAAAGCCCCATATACTACCCACCACTGCGACCTGTATGCTCTCGTTGGCTGGCCCTCAATACATATTCGGCGCCAAACCCACTGGCTCCAGGTCATCTATAAGTCAGCTCACTGGTCACGATAACCACACCCACCCGTAGCACGCGCTCCAGCAGGTATATTTCACTGGTCATCCCCAAAGCCAACACTTCCTTAGGCCGCCTTTCCTTCCAGTTCTCCGCTGCCAATGACTGGAACAAATTGCAAAAATCACTGAAGCCTTATATCTCCCTCTCTAACTTTAAGCATCAGCTGTCAGAGCAGCTTACCGATCACTGTACCTGTACACAGCCAATCTGTAAATAGCACAACCAACTACCTCATCCCCATATTATTACTTATCCTCTTGCTCTTTTGTACCTCAGTATCTCTACTTGCACATCATCATCTGCACATCTATCACTCCAGTGTTAACGCTGAATTGTAATTATTTCACCTCCATGGCATATTTATTGCCTTACCTCCTAGTCTTCTACATTTGCACACACTGTATATAGATTTTTGTATTGTGTTTATGTGTAACTCTGTGTTGTTGTTTTTGTCGCACTGCTTTGCTTTATCTTGGCAAGGTCACAGATGTAAATGAGAACTTGTTCTCAACTGGCCGACCTGGTTAAATAAAGGTGAAATAAAATAAAGAAAACTAAATTAGGCCTAGTTCTTTTTTCTATTGTGTGACAGTGCAAAGAAAAATAAATAATGGGCTGGTGCCACCAACTGAAAAATGTTTGTCTGGAGCCCCGTATAGGGAGATGGGACTAGGGGTCTCATATCTACTGTAGAACATAGGGAGATGGGGCTAGGGGTCTCATATCTACTGTAGAACATAGGGAGATGGGGCTAGGGGTCTCATATCTACTGTAGAACATAGGGAGATGGGGCTAGGGGTCTCATATCTACTGTAGAACATAGGGAGATGGGGCTAGGGGTCTCATATCTACTGTAGAACATAGGGAGATGGGGCTAGGGGTCTCATATCTACTGTAGAACATAGGGAGATGGGGCTAGGGGTCTCATATCTACTGTAGAACATAGGGAGATGGGGCTAGGGGTCTCATATCTACTGTAGAACATAGGGAGATGGGGCTAGGGGTCTCATATCTACTGTAGAACATAGGGAGATGGGGCTAGGGGTCTCATATCTACTGTAGAACATAGGGAGATGGGGCTAGGGGTCTCATATCTACTGTAGAACATAGGGAGATGGGGCTAGGGGTCTCATATCTACTGTAGAACATAGGGAGATGGGGCTAGGGGCCTCATATCTACTGTAGAACATAGGGAGATGGGGCTAGGGGTCTCATATCTACTGTAGAACATAGGGAGATGGGGCTAGGGGTCTCATATCTACTGTAGAACATAGGGAGATGGGGCTAGGGGTCTCATATCTACTGTAGAACATAGGGAGATGGGGCTAGGGGTCTCATATCTACTGTAGAACATAGGGAGATGGGGCTAGGGGTCTCATATCTACTGTAGAACATAGGGAGATGGGGCTAGGGGTCTCATATCTACTGTAGAACATAGGGAGATGGGGCTAGGGGTCTCATATCTACTGTAGAACATAGGGAGATGGGGCTAGGGGTCTCATATCTACTGTAGAACATAGGGAGATGGGGCTAGGGGTCTCATATCTACTGTAGAACATAGGGAGATGGGGCTAGGGTCTCATATCTACTGTAGAACATAGGGAGATGGGGCTAGGGGTCTCATATCTACTGTAGAACATAGGGAGATGGGGCTAGGGGTCTCATATCTACTGTAGAACATAGGGAGATGGGGCTAGGGGTCTCATATCTACTGTAGAACATAGGGAGATGGGGCTAGGGGTCTCATATCTACTGTAGAACATAGGGAGATGGGGCTAGGGGTTTCATATCTACTGTAGAACATAGGGAGATGGGGCTAGGGGTCTCATATCTACTGTAGAACATAGGGAGATGGGCCTAGGGGTCTCATATCTACTGTAGAACATAGGGAGATGGGGCTAGGGGCCTCATATCTACTGTAGAACATAGGGAGATGGGGCTAGGGGTCTCATATCTACTGTAGAACATAGGGAGATGGGGCTAGAGGTCTCATATCTACTGTAGAACATAGGGAGATGGGGCTAGGGGTCTCATATCTACTGTAGAACATAGGGAGATGGGGCTAGGGGTCTCATATCTACTGTAGAACATAGGGAGATGGGGCTAGGGGTCTCATATCTACTGTAGAACATAGGGAGATGGGGCTAGGGGTCTCATATCTACTGTAGAACATAGGGAGATGGGGCTAGGGGTCTCATATCTACTGTAGAACATAGGGAGATGGGGCTAGGGGTCTCATATCTACTGTAGAACATAGGGAGATGGGGCTAGGGGTCTCATATCTACTGTAGAACATAGGAGATGGGGCTAGGGGTCTCATATCTACTGTAGAACATAGGGAGATGGGGCTAGGGGTCTCATATCTACTGTAGAACATAGGGAGATGGGGCTAGGGGTCTCATATCTACTGTAGAACATAGGGAGATGGGGCTAGGGGTCTCATATCTACTGTAGAACATAGGGAGATGGGGCTAGGGGTCTCATATCTACTGTAGAACATAGGGAGATGGGGCTAGGGGTCTCATATCTACTGTAGAACATAGGGAGATGGGGCTAGGGGTCTCATATCTACTGTAGAACATAGGGAGATGGGGCTAGGGGCCTCATATCTACTGTAGAACATAGGGAGATGGGGCTAGGGTCTCATATCTACTGTAGAACATAGGGAGATGGGGCTAGGGGTCTCATATCTACTGTAGAACATAGGGAGATGGGGCTAGAGGGCCTCATATCTACTGTAGAACATAGGGAGATGGGGCTAGGGGTCTCATATCTACTGTAGAACATAGGGAGATGGGGCTAGGGGTCCTCATATCTACTGTAGAACATAGGGAGATGGGGCTAGGGGTCTCATATCTACTGTAGAACATAGGGAGATGGGGCTAGGGGTCTCATATCTACTGTAGAACATAGGGAGATGGGGCTAGGGGTCTCATATCTACTGTAGAACATAGGGAGATGGGGCTAGGGGTCTCATATCTACTGTAGAACATAGGGAGATGGGGCTAGGGGTCTCATATCTACTGTAGAACATAGGGAGATGGGGCTAGGGGTCTCATATCTACTGTAGAACATAGGGAGATGGGGCTAGGGGTCTCATATCTACTGTAGAACATAGGGAGATGGGGCTAGGGGTCTCATATCTACTGTAGAACATAGGGAGATGGGGCTAGGGGTCTCATATCTACTGTAGAACATAGGGAGATGGGGCTAGGGGTCTCATATCTACTGTAGAACATAGGGAGATGGGGCTAGGGGTCTCATATCTACTGTAGAACATAGGGAGATGGGGCTAGGGGTCTCATATCTACTGTAGAACATAGGGAGATGGGGCTAGGGGTCTCATATCTACTGTAGAACATAGGGAGATGGGGCTAGGGGTCTCATATCTACTGTAGAACATAGGGAGATGGGGCTAGGGGTCTCATATCTACTGTAGAACATAGGGAGATGGGGCTAGGGGTCTCATATCTACTGTAGAACATAGGGAGATGGGGCTAGGGGTCTCATATCTACTGTAGAACATAGGGAGATGGGGCTAGGGGTCTCATATCTACTGTAGAACATAGGGAGATGGGGCTAGGGGTCTCATATCTACTGTAGAACATAGGGAGATGGGGCTAGGGGTCTCATATCTACTGTAGAACATAGGGAGATGGGGCTAGGGGTCTCATATCTACTGTAGAACATAGGGAGATGGGGCTAGGGGTCTCATATCTACTGTAGAACATAGGGAGATGGGGCTAGGGGTCTCATATCTACTGTAGAACATAGGGAGATGGGGCTAGGGGTCTCATATCTACTGTAGAACATAGGGAGATGGGGCTAGGGGTCCTCATATCTACTGTAGAACATAGGGAGATGGGGCTAGGGGTCTCATATCTACTGTAGAACATAGGGAGATGGGGCTAGGGGTCTCATATCTACTGTAGAACATAGGGAGATGGGGCTAGGGGTCTCATATCTACTGTAGAACATAGGGAGATGGGGCTAGGGGTCTCATATCTACTGTAGAACATAGGGAGATGGGGCTAGGGTCTCATATCTACTGTAGAACATAGGGAGATGGGGCTAGGGGTCTCATATCTACTGTAGAACATAGGGAGATGGGGCTAGGGGTCTCATATCTACTGTAGAACATAGGGAGATGGGGCTAGGGGTCTCATATCTACTGTAGAACATAGGGAGATGGGGCTAGGGGTCTCATATCTACTGTAGAACATAGGGAGATGGGGCTAGGGGTCTCATATCTACTGTAGAACATAGGGAGATGGGGCTAGGGTCTCATATCTACTGTAGAACATAGGGAGATGGGGCTAGGGGTCTCATATCTACTGTAGAACATAGGGAGATGGGGCTAGGGGTCTCATATCTACTGTAGAACATAGGGAGATGGGGCTAGGGGTCTCATATCTACTGTAGAACATAGGGAGATGGGGCTAGGGGTCTCATATCTACTGTAGAACATAGGGAGATGGGGCTAGGGGTCTCATATCTACTGTAGAACATAGGGAGATGGGGCTAGGGGTCTCATATCTACTGTAGAACATAGGGAGATGGGGCTAGGGGTCTCATATCTACTGTAGAACATAGGGAGATGGGGCTAGGGGTCTCATATCTACTGTAGAACATAGGGAGATGGGGCTAGGGGTCTCATATCTACTGTAGAACATAGGGAGATGGGGCTAGGGGTCTCATATCTACTGTAGAACATAGGGAGATGGGGCTAGGGGTCTCATATCTACTGTAGAACATAGGGAGATGGGGCTAGGGGTCTCATATCTACTGTAGAACATAGGGAGATGGGGCTAGGGGTCTCATATCTACTGTAGAACATAGGGAGATGGGGCTAGGGGTCTCATATCTACTGTAGAACATAGGGAGATGGGGCTAGGGGTCTCATATCTACTGTAGAACATAGGGAGATGGGGCTAGGGGTCTCATATCTACTGTAGAACATAGGGAGATGGGGCTAGAGGGTCTCATATCTACTGTAGAACATAGGGAGATGGGGCTAGGGGTCTCATATCTACTGTAGAACATAGGGAGATGGGGCTAGGGGTCTCATATCTACTGTAGAACATAGGGAGATGGGGCTAGGGGTCTCATATCTACTGTAGAACATAGGGAGATGGGGCTAGGGGTCTCATATCTACTGTAGAACATAGGGAGATGGGGCTAGGGGTCTCATATCTACTGTAGAACATAGGGAGATGGGGCTAGGGGTCTCATATCTACTGTAGAACATAGGGAGATGGGGCTAGGGGTCTCATATCTACTGTAGAACATAGGGAGATGGGGCTAGGGGTCTCATATCTACTGTAGAACATAGGGAGATGGGGCTAGGGGTCTCATATCTACTGTAGAACATAGGGAGATGGGGCTAGGGGTCTCATATCTACTGTAGAACATAGGGAGATGGGGCTAGGGGTCTCATATCTACTGTAGAACATAGGGAGATGGGGCTAGGGGTCTCATATCTACTGTAGAACATAGGGAGATGGGGCTAGGGGTCTCATATCTACTGTAGAACATAGGGAGATGGGGCTAGAGGTCTCATATCTACTGTAGAACATAGGGAGATGGGGCTAGGGGTCTCATATCTACTGTAGAACATAGGGAGATGGGGCTAGGGGTCTCATATCTACTGTAGAACATAGGGAGATGGGGCTAGGGGTCTCATATCTACTGTAGAACATAGGGAGATGGGGCTAGGGGTCTCATATCTACTGTAGAACATAGGGAGATGGGGCTAGGGGTCTCATATCTACTGTAGAACATAGGGAGATGGGGCTAGGGGCCTCATATCTACTGTAGAACATAGGGAGATGGGGCTAGGGGTCTCATATCTACTGTAGAACATAGGGAGATGGGGCTAGGGGTCTCATATCTACTGTAGAACATAGGGAGATGGGGCTAGGGGTCTCATATCTACTGTAGAACATAGGGAGATGGGGCTAGGGGTCTCATATCTACTGTAGAACATAGGGAGATGGGGCTAGGGGTCTCATATCTACTGTAGAACATAGGGAGATGGGGCTAGGGGTCTCATATCTACTGTAGAACATAGGGAGATGGGGCTAGGGGTCTCATATCTACTGTAGAACATAGGGAGATGGGGCTAGGGGTCTCATATCTACTGTAGAACATAGGGAGATGGGGCTAGGGGTCTCATATCTACTGTAGAACATAGGGAGATGGGGCTAGGGGTCTCATATCTACTGTAGAACATAGGGAGATGGGGCTAGGGGTCTCATATCTACTGTAGAACATAGGGAGATGGGGCTAGGGGTCTCATATCTACTGTAGAACATAGGGAGATGGGGCTAGGGGTCTCATATCTACTGTAGAACATAGGGAGATGGGGCTAGGGGTCTCATATCTACTGTAGAACATAGGGAGATGGGGCTAGGGGTCTCATATCTACTGTAGAACATAGGGAGATGGGGCTAGGGGTCTCATATCTACTGTAGAACATAGGGAGATGGGGCTAGGGGTCTCATATCTACTGTAGAACATAGGGAGATGGGGCTAGGGGTCTCATATCTACTGTAGAACATAGGGAGATGGGGCTAGGGGTCTCATATCTACTGTAGAACATAGGGAGATGGGGCTAGGGGTCTCATATCTACTGTAGAACATAGGGAGATGGGGCTAGGGGTCTCATATCTACTGTAGAACATAGGGAGATGGGGCTAGGGGTCTCATATCTACTGTAGAACATAGGGAGATGGGGCTAGGGGTCTCATATCTACTGTAGAACATAGGGAGATGGGGCTAGGGGTCTCATATCTACTGTAGAACATAGGGAGATGGGGCTAGGGGTCTCATATCTACTGTAGAACATAGGGAGATGGGGCTAGGGGTCTCATATCTACTGTAGAACATAGGGAGATGGGGCTAGGGGTCTCATATCTACTGTAGAACATAGGAGATGGGGCTAGGGGTCTCATATCTACTGTAGAACATAGGGAGATGGGGCTAGGGGTCTCATATCTACTGTAGAACATAGGGAGATGGGGCTAGGGGTCTCATATCTACTGTAGAACATAGGGAGATGGGGCTAGGGGTCTCATATCTACTGTAGAACATAGGGAGATGGGGCTAGGGGTCTCATATCTACTGTAGAACATAGGGAGATGGGGCTAGGGGTCTCATATCTACTGTAGAACATAGGGAGATGGGGCTAGGGGTCTCATATCTACTGTAGAACATAGGGAGATGGGGCTAGGGGTCTCATATCTACTGTAGAACATAGGAGATGGGGCTAGGGGTCTCATATCTACTGTAGAACATAGGGAGATGGGGCTAGGGGTCTCATATCTACTGTAGAACATAGGGAGATGGGGCTAGAGGGGTCTCATATCTACTGTAGAACATAGGGAGATGGGGCTAGGGGTCTCATATCTACTGTAGAACATAGGGAGATGGGGCTAGGGGTCTCATATCTACTGTAGAACATAGGGAGATGGGGCTAGGGGTCTCATATCTACTGTAGAACATAGGGAGATGGGGCTAGGGGTCTCATATCTACTGTAGAACATAGGGAGATGGGCTAGGGTCTCATATCTACTGTAGAACATAGGGAGATGGGGCTGGGGGTCTCATATCTACTGTAGAACATAGGGAGATGGGGCTAGGGGTCTCATATCTACTGTAGAACATAGGGAGATGGGGCTAGGGGTCTCATATCTACTGTAGAACATAGGGAGATGGGCTAGGGGTCTCATATCTACTGTAGAACATAGGGAGATGGGGCTAGGGGTCTCATATCTACTGTAGAACATAGGGAGATGGGGCTAGGGGTCTCATATCTACTGTAGAACATAGGGAGATGGGGCTAGGGGTCTCATATCTACTGTAGAACATAGGGAGATGGGGCTAGGGTCTCATATCTACTGTAGAACATAGGAGATGGGGCTAGGGGTCTCATATCTACTGTAGAACATAGGGAGATGGGGCTAGGGGTCTCATATCTACTGTAGAACATAGGGAGATGGGGCTAGGGGTCTCATATCTACTGTAGAACATAGGGAGATGGGGCTAGGGGTCTCATATCTACTGTAGAACATAGGGAGATGGGGCTAGGGGTCTCATATCTACTGTAGAACATAGGGAGATGGGGCTAGGGGTCTCATATCTACTGTAGAACATAGGGAGATGGGGCTAGGGGTCTCATATCTACTGTAGAACATAGGGAGATGGGGCTAGGGGTCTCATATCTACTGTAGAACATAGGGAGATGGGGCTAGGGGTCTCATATCTACTGTAGAACATAGGGAGATGGGGCTAGGGGTCTCATATCTACTGTAGAACATAGGGAGATGGGGCTAGGGGTCTCATATCTACTGTAGAACATAGGGAGATGGGGCTAGGGGTCTCATATCTACTGTAGAACATAGGGAGATGGGGCTAGGGCTCATATCTCTGAGAACATAGGGAGATGGGCTAGGGGTCTCATATCTACTGTATTAGAACATAAGGGAGATGGGGCTAGGGGTCTCATATCTACTGTAGAACATAGGGAGATGGGGCTAGGGGTCTCATATCTACTGTAGAACATAGGGAGATGGGGCTAGGGGTCTCATATCTACTGTAGAAACATAGGGAGATGGGCTAGGGGTCTCCTATCTACTGTAGAACATAGGGAGATGGGGCTAGGGGTCTCATATCTACTGTAGAACATAGGGAGATGGGGCTAGGGTCTATACTACTGTAGAACATAGGGAGATGGGGCTTAGGGGTCTCATATCTACTGTAGAAAATAGGGAGAGGGGCTAGGGGTCTCATATCTACTGTAGAACATAGGGGAAGATGGGGCTAGGGGTCTCATATTTCCTACTGTAGAACATAGGGAGATGGGGCTAGGGGGTCTCATATCTACTGTAGAAATAGGGAGATGGGGCTAGGGGTCTCATATCTACTGTAGAAAATAGGGAGATGGGGCTAGGGGTCTCATATCTACTGTAGAACATAGGAGATGGGGCTAGGGTCTCATATCTACTGTAGAACAGGGAGATGGGGCTAGGGGTCTCATATCTACTGTAGAACATAGGGAGATGGGGCTAGAGGCCTCATATCTACTGTAGAACATAGGGAGATGGGGCTAGGGGCCTCATATCTACTGTAGAACATAGGGAGATGGGGCTAGGGGTCTCATATCTACTGTAGAACATAGGGAGATGGGGCTAGGGGTCTCATATCTACTGTAGAACATAAGGAGATGGGGCTAGGGGCCTCATATCTACTGTAGAACATAGGGAGATGGGGCTAGGGGTCTCATATCTACTGTAGAACATAGGGAGATGGGGCTAGTGGTCTCATATCTACTGTAGAACATAGGGAGATGGGGCCTAGGGGTCTCATATCTACTGTAGAACATAGGAGATGGGGCTAGGGTCTCATATCTACTGTAGAACATAGGGATATGGGCTAGGGCCTCATATCTACTGTAGAACATAGGGAGATGGGGCTAGGGGTCTCATATCTACTGTAGAACATAGGGAGATGGGGCTAGGGTCCTCATATCTACTTAGAACATAGGGAGATGGGGCTAGGGGCCTCATATCTACTGTAGAACATAGGGAGATGGGGCTAGGGGTCTCATATCTACTGTAAACATAGGGAGATGGGCTAGGGCCTCATATCTACTGTAGAACATAGGGGAGATGGGGCTAGGGTCCTCATATCTACGGTAGAACATAGGGAGATGGGGCATAGGGGGTCTCATATCTACTGTAGAACATAGGGAGATGGGGCTAGGGGTCTCATATCTACTGTAGAACATAGGGAGATGGGGCTAGGGGTCTCATATCTACTGTAGAAATAGGGAGATGGGGCTGAGGGGTCTCATAGCTACTGTAGAAACATAGGGAGATGGGGCTAGGGGTCCTCATATCTACTGTAGACATAGGGAGATGGGGCTAGGGGTCTCATATCTACTGTAGAACATAGGGAGATGGGCTAGGGGTCTCATATCTACTGTAGAACATAGGGAGATGGGGCTAGGGGTCCTCATATCTACTGTAGAACATAGGGAGATGGGGCTAGGGGTCTCATATCTACTGTAGAACATAGGGAGATGGGGCTAGGGGCTCATATCTACTGTAGAACATAGGGAGATGGGGCCTAGGGGTCTCATATCTACTGTAGAACATAGGGAGATGGGGCTAGGGGTCTCATATCTACTGTAGAACATAGGGAGATGGGGCTAGGGGTCTCATATCTACTGTAGAACATAGGGAGATGGGGCTAGGGGTCTCATATCTACTGTAGAACATAGGGAGATGGGGCTATGGGTCTCATATCTACTGTAGAACATAGGGAGATGGGGCTAGGGTCTCATATCTACTGTATAACATAGGAGATGGTGCTAGGGGTCTCATATCTACTGTAGAACATAGGGAGATGGGGCTAGGGGTCTCATATCTACTGTAGAACATAGGGAGATGGGGCTAGGGTCTCATATCTACTGTAGAACATAGGGGAATGGGGCTAGGTGTCTCATATCTACTGTAAACATAGGGAGATGGGGCTAGGTCTCATATCTACTGTAGAACATAGGGAGATGGGGCTAGGGTCTCATATCTACTGTAGAACATAGGGAGATGGGGCTAGGGGTCTCATATCTACTGTAGAACATAGGGAGATGGGGCTAGGTCTCATATCTACTGTAGAACATAGGGAGATGGGGCTAGGGTCTCATATCTACTGTAGAACATAGGGAATGGGGCTAGGGGTCTCATATCTACTGTAGAACATAGGGAGATGGGGCTAGGGGTCTCATATCTACTGTAGAACATAGGAGATGGGCTAGGGCCTCATATCTACTGTAGAACATAGGGAGATGGGGCTAGGGTCTCATATCTACTGTAGAACATAGGGAGATGGGCTAGGGGTCTCATATCTACTGTAGAACATAGGGAGATGGGGCTAGGGGTCTCATATCTACTGTAGAACATAGGGAGATGGGGCTAGGGTCTCATATCTACTGTAGAACATAGGGAGATGGGGCTTAGGGTCTCATATCTACTGTAGAACATAGGGAGATGGGGCTAGGGGTCTCATATCTACTGTAGAACATAGGGAGATGGGGCTAGGGTCTCATATCTACTGTAGAACATAGGGAGATGGGGCTAGGGGTCTCATATCTACTGTAGAACATAGGGAGATGGGGCTAGGGGTCTCATATCTACTGTAGAACATAGGGAGATGGGGCTAGGGGTCTCATATCTACTGTAGAACATAGGGAGATGGGCTAGGGGTCTCATATCTACTGTAGAACATAGGGAGATGGGGCTAGGGGTCTCATATCTACTGTAGAACATAGGAGATGGGGCTAGGGGTCTCATATCTACTGTAGAACATAGGGAGATGGGGCTAGGGGGTCTCATATCTACTGTAGAACATAGGGAGGAGGGGGCTAGGGGTCTCATATCTACTGTAGAACATAGGGAGATGGGGCTAGGGGTCTCATATCTACTGTAGAACATAGGGAGATGGGGCTAGGGGTCTCATATCTACTGTAGAACATAGGGAGATGGGGCTAGGGGTCTCATATCTACTGTAGAAACATAGGGAGATGGGGCTAGGGGTCTCATATCTACTGTAGAACATAGGGAGATGGGGGCTAGGGGTCTCATATCACTGTAGAACATAGGGAGATGGGGCTAGGTGTCTCATATCTACTGTAGAACCATAGGGAGATGGGGCTAGGGGTCTCATATCTACTGTAGAACATAGGGAGATGGGGCTAGGGGTCTCATATCTACTGTAGAACATAGGGAGATGGGGCTAGGGGTCTCATATCTACTGTAGAACATAGGGAGATGGGGCTAGGGGTCTCATATCTACTGTAGAACATAGGGAGATGGGGCTAGGGGTCTCATATCTACTGTAGAACATAGGGAGATGGGGCTAGGGGTCTCATATCTACTGTAGAACATAGGGAGATGGGGCTAGGGGTCTCATATCTACTGTAGAACATAGGGAGATGGGGCTAGGGGTCTCATATCTACTGTAGAACATAGGGAGATGGGGCTAGGGGTCTCATATCTACTGTAGAACATAGGTGAGATGGGGCTAGGGGTCTTCATATCTACTGTAGAACATAGGGAGAATGGGGCTAGGGGTCTCATATCTACTGTAGAACTAGGAGATGGGCTAGGGGTCTCATATCTACTGTAGAACATCGGGAGATGGGGCTAGGGGTCTCATATCTACTGTAGAACATAGGGAGATGGGGCTAGGGGTCTCATATCTACTGTAGAACATAGGGAGATGGGGCTAGGGGTCTCATATCTACTGTAGAACTAGGGAGATGGGGCTAGGGGTCTCATATCTCTGTAGAACATAGGGAGATGGGGGGCTAAGGGTCTCATACTACTGTAGAACATAGGGAGATGGGCTAGGGTCTCATATCTACTGTAGAACACAGGGAGATGGGGGCTAGGGGTCTCATATCTACTGTAGAACATAGGGAGATGGGCTAGGGGTCTCATATCTACTGTAGACATAGGGAGATGGGGCTAGGGTCTCATATCTACTGTAGAGGAGATGGGGCTATGGGGGCTCTATCTACTGTAGAACATAGGGAGATGGGCTAGGGGTCTCATATCTACTGTAGAACACAGGGAGATGGGGCTAGGGGTCTCATATCTACTGTAGAACATAGGGAGATGGGGTAGGGGTCTCATATCTACTGTAGAACATAGGGAGATGGGGCTAGGGGTCTCATATCTACTGTAGAACAGATGGGAGATGGGGCTAGGGGTCTCATATCTACTGTAGAACATAGGGATATGGGGCTAGGGGTCTCATATCTACTGTTAGGGATGGGCTAGGGGTCTCATATCTACTGTAGAACATAGGGAGCTGGGCTAGGGGCTCATATCTACTGTAGAACATAGGGAGATGGGGCTTAGATGGGCCTCATATCTACTGTAGAACATAGGGAGATGGGGCTAGGGGTCTCATATCTACTGTAGAACATAGGGAGATGGGGCTAGGGGTCTCATATCTACTGTAGAACATAGGGAGATGGGGCTAGGGTCTCATATCTACTGTAGAACATAGGGAGATGGGGCTAGGGGTCTCATATCTACTGTAGAACATAGGGAGATGGGGCTAGGGGTCTCATATCTACTGTAGAACATAGGGAGATGGGGCTAGGGGTCTCATATCTACTGTAGAACATAGGGAGATGGGGCTAGGGGTCTCATATCTACTGTAGAACATAGGGAGATGGGGCTAGGGGCCTCATATCTACTGTAGAACATAGGGAGATGGGGCTAGAGGCCTCATATCTACTGTAGAACATAGGGAGATGGGGCTAGGGGTCTCATATCTACTGTAGAACATAGGGAGATGGGGCTAGAGGCCTCATATCTACTGTAGAACATTTTGAGATGGGGCTAGGGGTCTTCATATCTACTGTAGAACATAGGGAGATGGGGCTAGGGTCCTCATATCTACTGTAGAACATAGGGAGATGGGCTAGGGGTCTCATATCTACTGTAGAACATAGGGAGATGGGCTAGGGGTCTCATATCTACTGTAGAACATAGGGAGATGGGGCTAGGGGTCTCATATCTACTGTAGAACATAGGGAGATGGGGCTAGGGGTCTCATATCTACTGTAGAACATAGGGAGAGGGGGCTAGGGGTCTCATCTCTACTGTAGAACATAGGGAGATGGGGCTAGGGGTCTCATATCTACTGTAGAACATAGGGAGATGGGGCTAGGGGTCTCATATCTACTGTAGAACATAGGAGATGGGGCTAGTGGCCTCATATCTACTGTAGAACATAGGAGATGGGGCTAGGGTCTCATATCTACTGTAGAACATAGGGAGATGGGGCTAGGGCTCATATCTACTGTAGAACATAGGGAATGGGGCTAGGGGTCTCATATCTACTGTAAACATAGGAGATGGGGCTAGGGTCTCATATCTACTGTAGAACATAGGGAGATGGGCGGGTCTCATATCTACTGTAGAACATAGGGAGATGGGGCTAGGCCTCATATCTACTGTAGAAATAGGGAGTATGGGGCTAGGGGTCTCATATCTACTGTAGAACATAGGGAATGGGCTAGGGCCTCATATCTACTGTAGAACTAGGGAGATGGGCTAGGGGTCTCATATCTACTGTAGAACATAGGGAGATTGGGCTAGGGTCTCATATCTACTGTAGAACATAGGGAGATGGGCTAGGGTCCTCATATCTACTGTAGAACATAGGGAGAGGGGCTAGGGGTCTCATATCTACTGTAGAACATAGGGAGATGGGGCTAGGGTCTCATATCTACTGTAGAACATAGGGAGATGGGGCTAGGGTCTCATATCTACTGTAGAACATAGGAGATGGGGCTAGGGTCTCATATCTACTGTAGAACATAGGGAGATGGGGCTAGGGGTCTCATATCTACTGTAGAACATAGGGAGATGGGGCTAGGGGTCTCATATCTACTGTAGAACATAGGGAGATGGGCTAGGGGTCTCATATCTACTGTAGAACATAGGGAGATGGGCTAGGGGTCTCATATCTACTGTAGAACATAGGGAGATGGGGCTAGGGGTCCTCATATCTACTGTAGAAACATAGGGAGATGGGGCTAGGGGTCTCATATCTACTGTAGAACATAGGGAGATGGGGCTAGGGGTCTCATATCTACTGTAGAACATAGGGAGATGGGGCTAGGGGTCTCATATCTACTGTAGAACATAGGAGATGGGGCTAGGGGTCTCATATCTACTGTAGAACATAGGGAGATGGGGCTAGAGGCCTCATATCTACTGTAGAACATAGGGAGATGGGGCTAGGGTCTCATATCTACTGTAGAACATAGGGAGATGGGGCTAGGGGTCTCATATCTACTGTAGAACATAGGGAGATGGGGCTAGGGGTCTCATATCTACTGTAGAACATAGGGAGATGGGGCTAGGGGTCTCATATCTACTGTAGAACATAGGGAGATGGGGCTAGGGGTCTCATATCTACTGTAGAACATAGGGAGATGGGGCTAGGGGTCTCATATCTACTGTAGAACATAGGGAGATGGGGCTAGGGGTCTCATATCTACTGTAGAACATAGGGAGATGGGGCTAGGGGTCTCATATCTACTGTAGAACATAGGGAGATGGGGCTAGGGGTCTCATATCTACTGTAGAACATAGGGAGATGGGGCTAGAGGCCTCATATCATACATTAACATAAAACACTGGTGTGGGGGCAAGTCCAGAGGGAAAAACACCATTAGTTGGCAGTAGACAAGACACTCACACTGCTGAAGCCAGGTCCTCCTCTGGTGAATGCCTGACCCTTAAACTCTGTCCACACACTCTGTAGATGGGATGACTGAGCGCGAGGAGACAGACAGATGTGTTAGAAATACTTTATAAATACTTTATCAATGTTTTGAATATTTTAAACCTGGCACTCGGAGGATATATTTAATAAAATGCAATGACATGAAGCTTCCCTATACAGCTAGGACTGTATTCACTACACACACCTGTATGAACTTCTCCAGTTTGTTGCAGAGGTCCTGCATGGGGGTCTGGCCTCGGGCAGCTGAGCCCACCAGACCTTCACTCAGATGCTTCTCTAACTTAGAAAACGCCTCCAGGAACACATAGACTAATGGCCAGTTTACTGTTAGAGAGAGGAGAGGAGAAGAGAGGAGAGAGACATTCTCATAGTGACACATCACTGCCCTCTTCTGGCTTGATCTAAAAAAAACATCCCATGTTGTGAGATCAATGCACTGTTTGTCATTTTAAATTGTTTAAATTGAACCTTTATTTAACTAGGCAAGTCAGTTAAGAACAAATTCTTATTTACAATGAGGGCCTATTGCGGCCATACCCAGACAACGCTTGGCCAATTGTGCTCCGTCCTATGGGACTCCCAATCACAGCCTGGATTCGACCAGGGACTGTAGTGACACCTCTTGTACTGAGATGCAGTGCCTTAGATTGCTGCACCACTCGGGAGCCCACACCTCTTTCTAACCCATGTGTGTGTGTGTTTATACAGTCCTTAGTGAGCAGCACCAGAGTGATTCCAGGCCAGAGTGGCAGACATTAAATAGAGTGAGGCATCATGGGATAGCAGCCCTTATTCAGCGTGACCTATAGGAAGAAAGCGAGATACCTAGTCAGTTGTCCAACTGAATGTATTTAACTGAAATGTGTCTTCCACATTTAACCCTGATTCAGAGAGGTGAAGGGGGCTGCCATAATCGACATCTACGTCTTCGGCACCCAGGGAACAGTAGGTTAACTGCCTTGCTCAGGGGCAGAACCTGAGTCAGCTCGGGGATTCGATCTAGCAACCTTCCGGTTATTGGCCCAACGCTCTAATCACTAGGCTACCTACTGCCCTCTGTTAGAGGTTGAGAGGTCAGGGGGAGGAGCTTCCCGGGTTCAGACTCTGTCCTCTGCCATCTGAAGACAGAATGGCATTTATATGCATTTAATCTCATGAGAAGTTATACAGAATCTAAAGAACATGCAGATCCTTTAGCTTTGAGCAGGTGCTGAAGATCCAAATAAATGCTAATCAAAATGTGTTTTATCTCCAAGGACTGTCTAACTTAAATTAAATTTATGAGAAAGTCTGAAGTACATGTATTTGTCAAATTAGGTTCGAGCCCTTTTTGGTGCAGCAATAATGTGTTGTTACTTTGTCCTAGTAAGCTGGAGCTCACCTGAATGTCTGGACCCACAAACTAGAACACAGGAGCACCTCTCCTCTCATGATCTCTCCCCTCATACCTGCCTGCAGAGAGCGAGAGAGAGCAGAGGGTTAGTGAGTTGAAACAATGGCAGTGCAAGTATAACATATCACTACTGAGCCACATGGGCAAACATAGCAAGGCTCATCATAGACATCGATGACAGAGCATGACACAGACTGCTACTATACCTGTATAACAAAGTCTCTGTCGCTCCCTGAGTCCCTATTAGTAAGGGAAGGCTCTGGAGTTAAGAAACGTTAGAGGCTGAGACGTTCTCCACATCCTAAACGTACACTACGTTGCTATTTAAGTTCCGAAGAATTCAGACAGAGTAGAATAATCTTCTTCTTTCACTCAGTGTTCCTACCGTGGGAGCTGTATCCTACAGTTGTTTGAGGTTAATATAGTAATGTGCAGTTTACCTGGAGTAGAAAGCTAGTAGTTTTGCTAGCCTTCTACTCCTAGAAAAAACTGCACATTAATATATTAACACCAAACTACTAGCCTTCTACTCCAGGTAAACTACACATTACTATATTAACACCAAACTACTAGCCTCCTACTCCAGGTAAACTATACATTACTATATTAACACCAAACTACTAGCCTTCTGCTCCAGGTTAAGTACACATTACTATATTAACACCAAACTACTAGCCTCCTACTCCAGGTAAACTATACATTACTATATTAACACCAAACTACTAGCCTCCTACTCCAGGTAAACTACACATTAATATATTAACACCAAACTACTAGCCTTCTGCTCCAGGTTAAGTACACATTACTATATTAACACCAAACTACTAGCCTTCTACTCCAGGTAAACTACACATTACTATATTAACACCAAACTACTAGCCTTCTACTCCAGGTAAAGTACACAATACTATATTAACACCCAACTACTAGCCTTCTACTCCAGGTAAACTACACATGAATATATTAACACCAAACTACTAGCCTTCTACTCCAGGTAAAGTACACATTACTATATTAACACCAAACTACTAGCCTTCTACTCCAGGTAAAGTACACATTACTATATTAACACCCAACTACTAGCCTTCTACTCCAGGTAAACTACACATTACTATATTAACACCAAACTACTAGCCTTCTACTCCAGGTAAAGTACACATTACTATATTAACACCAAACTTCTAGCCTTCTACTCCAGGTAAACTACACATTACTATATTAACACCAGACTACTAGCCTTCTACTCCAGGTAAACTACACATTACTATATTAACACCAGACTACTAGTCTTCTACTCCAGGTAAAGTACACATGAATATATTAACACCAAACTACTAGTCTTCTACTCCAGGTAAAGTACAGTATACAGTATAAAGCAGATTATGAACTGGGTTTTTAGAGCCCTGAATGCTGCTTGTCTGAAAACCATGCTATATCAGACCGCATACCATGGGCATGACAAATCATATATTTTTACTCTTCTAATTATGTTGGTAACCAGTTTATAGTTGCAATAAGGCACCTCATGGGTTTGTGGTATATTTTTTTCGATATCACAATTACTTAAATAAATACTGTAGGACATCACTACACATATATATGTATCTGATGAAGCATAAAATAACAATAACAAAATCACTACACATTGAGTTTCAAAAGTTAAAGTACCTAAAATGAAATAAATAGAGATGTGTTGACATAGTTTGCCAGACGCTGAAGGGTAATCCTTTCATTAGGGTAGTAATTAAGGCGAGTTAAAGTCATGTGCTGAAGACTAGACTGACAAGATTCTGACAGTTTTACAATGATCTGGTATTCCTGGAATACATTATGCTAGTGTGTGTGTGTCTGTGTGTCTGTGTGTCTGTGTGTCTCTGTGTGTGTGTGGAGAGATTCCATGTGTCATTAATTTACTTCCTTGTGCAAGTATTAGGCCTACGGTACTATATCACATGAGATGCAGCCTAGCCAACACATGGAGCAGAATCATTAGTTTCATTGTCAAGGGACAATGAAAGGATGTTCAGAGTTATACAAATGTAACCTTGATTATGCAACTATCCTTGAGCAAAGTCAAAAGTAACACACACGCAAATTAAGGCTGTGTGGAATATCAGAATGTTCCTTGTTTCTTAGAACAAATCTGTGGAGACATTCTATAATAATCAGAGTTTGGAATCTGGCACACCGTTCATATCTCTGGGTCTACCAACCAGAGAGAAGGAAAGCATTTAGGTATTCTAGCTGCATTTTAACATCAATATTTATGCTTTATTCGCCTTGCTTTGGTCACACTGTCCACGCTAGCCAGGGCTTCCAACGTTGTTAGTGCACAGCCTAATCTGTACCATCAATTTCCAGCGGCTGGACATTCATGGAAGTCTTATTTAAACTGACAACTGTTTAGACAGAGTAAACACCGCAAAGTCCTGCATGTTGGCTTGCAGAAGAAAGACAGCCTTGCATGTTTCAAAACGGATCACAGAGTATAAACAGAGTTAGCCAGGGTTTGGTTACAGCTACCTCTGCTAAAGAGTCTCTGTCACGCAAAAGTATTCAGTACTCTGGCGCAGTGGTTATGATCACAACGTACTGGTTAAGAAGAAGTTGAGATTTCCAAACAGAGTTTCCCACAACGGCCCGATAAGAGCGGGTTAGATGGATCATCTCTGGATAGTGGAAACACAATCAGCTATAGGTTGAGTGTTTCACTTCAGCACAATACAGGTCATCTGACTCTGTCAAATGCTCTGTTTCCTTATTTTATCCAATGATTTCAGCCACGAGACATACAAGTTATAGTATTTTGAAAAGTCCTGTTCTCGGCAGAAAGTGTTTGTGTCAGTTCATCTGTGTATGTAAGGGAGTTATAATCAAATGAACTGTGGCATCCCTCTGATGTTGGTTTTCTGACAAATGCCAGTCCAGTTTACACTTTGAACGTGTGTCCTGAGATCAGTGTACCTTGGCTATTTTTCTTGTGTTTGCATGTATGTCTCTCTCTCTCTCTCTCACACACACACACACACACACACACACACACACACACACACACACACACACACACACACACACACACACACACACACACACACACACACACGTGTGGTTCACTTAATTTCGAAGTATGCTTTTATCATATAAGGGCTGATTGTGGAGATATCTGTTGTGCACTTCATAGAGAGAGTGAACTCTTTTCTCTGAACAGGACTGCTAGTTAAATCCAGGTGTGAATGAGTCTGCTATTCTGTTTAAGTCAACCAGGTTGGCCAGTTTAAGATGAACCATATGTGGGATGGAAGCTGGATTCTTCAGGCTAATTCCTGAACAGGTCTGTGATGAATAAATAAAAGCAAAAGTACATTTCAAATCAAATCAAAGTTTATTTGTCACGTGCGCCGAATACAACAGGTGTAGACCTTACAGTGAAATGCTTATTTACAGGCTCTAACCAATAGTGCAAAAAAGGTATTAGGTGAACAATAGGTAAGTAAAGAAATAAAAACAACAGTAGAAAGACAGTGAAAAACAGTAGCGAGGCTACATACAGTAGCGAGGCTATAAAAGTAGCGAGGCTACATACAGACACCGGTTAGTCAGGCTGATTGAGGTAGTATGTACATGTAGATATGGTTAAAGTGACTATGCATATATGATGAACAGAGAGTAGCAGTAGCGTAAAGAGGGGTTGGCGGGTGGTGGGAGGCGGGACACAATCCAGATAGCCTGGTTAGCCAATGTGTGGGAGCACTGGTTGGTCGGGCCAATTGAGGTAGTATGTACATGAATGTATAGTTAAAGTGACTGTGCATACATGATGAACAGAGAGTAGCAGCAGCGTAAAAAAGGGGTTGGGGGGGGGGCACAATGCAAATAGTCCGGGTAGCCATTTGGTTACCTGTTCAGGAGTCTTATGGCTTGGGGGTAAAAACTGTTGAGAAGCCTTTTTGTCCTAGACTTGGCACTCCGGTACTGCTTGCCATGCGGTAGTAGAGAGAACAGTCTATGACTGGGGCGGCTGGGGTCTTTGACCATTTTTAGGGCCTTCCTCTGACACCGCCTGGTGTAGAGGTCCTGGATGGCAGGCAGCTTAGCCCCAGTGATGTACTCGGCTGTTCGCACTACCCTCTGTAGTGCTTTGCGTTCGGAGGCCGAGCAATTGCCGTACCATGCAGTGATGCAACCAGTCAGCTGTATAACCTTTTGAGGATCTCAGGACCCAAATCTGAATGAATTGAATCTGCATTTCCTGAATAAGGATCACAATTCTGTGCATGCCACAGTTCAGTGATCAACACAATATCATATCTTAAAATGTTCAATGAAAAAGGACAGTACATTGTTCAACTATCATATGAATGCCACATGCTGTTGTACTGAAACCCAACTCTGACAATCTTGACTTGGTGGAAATCCAGTCTCCTAGAAGAAAATATATACAGTTTTTTCACAGCAGCGTAAACTCTCAACATTACTGTGTCTGGTTTATGGTCCACTGCTAGCCCACCACAGCCCATACTAACTTTCTCGTCTCCTGTCCTCCTCTATTCTCCTCCTCCCCCCCTCACAGCCAAATAGTACACCTGATTGCATTACAGTTTTTTCCAACTGCTTACACACGTTTTCAAAACTGTCTTTTTTCAAAACTCTACACACAATTCCTAAAACTGCACACACAAAATGCAAAATGCCTCACATCTCCTTCAAAATGTAACACTGCATTCAAAATGCCATAAACACATGTCAGAATGAAGCATTTGCATCAAATGGCAAACACTGCTTTCATAATAGTACATTTTTGGATATACCATGTAAACACTGTTGTTCTAAATCTAAAGCTCTTTGGTCTTTCATAGGCTTATATCTACATTTCAATACAATATTCTACAGTGAAAGTAATCTGCTGAGAGGGGTAACAAGTACACTGTAAACACCAATGCAATGTAGAAACAGAAAATATTTATTAGGCCAAACATTACTGTTGTATACAGTAGCATACAACAAAACCATAAACATATGTAAACCAAAAGTATATTCTTTAGAATACAGTAAAGAACACAATTGTGTGTGTGGGGTCCCGGGGAGGGCAGTCCAGGAATTGGTAGGGGGGAGGGGGCAGTCACCAGTGCTAAGCTACGCTTCATCTCTTCTCCGGCCTGGGTCTGGCCACAATACTTCGTCCACATCACAAGATACGTTTTCTCTTGCCAAACATAGAGGTAAGTATCTCCTAGCATGGCGTATCCAACCTTGGACAGAGGCAACCTCTATGTCCCCACGTGCGTCCTCCATTGCCTGGAGAAGCGGCATGCGGGCATAGGGTTGGCGATCATACACTTTCCAGGGCCAGGCTGAGAAGAATTCCTCTATGGGATTTAGAAAAGGTGAATATGGGGGTAGGTACAAAACTACAAATTGTGGATGGGTGGCAAACCAGTTTTGGACCAGAACAGCCCGGTGAAAACTAACATTGTCCCATAAAACCACAAATCTAGCAGGCTCCTGATCTGGCTCAGGGACAAACATTGTGTAAATTGCATCCAGAAAAGTGAGCATATGACCGGTGTTGTACTGGCATTGTGATGGAGGACCCTGTTTTGAGTGATGGCAGCACACATAGTTATATTACCCTCACGCTGTCCAGGGACATTGGTAACTGCCCTCTGTCCTATTACATTTCTTCCGCGGCGTCTGGTTTTGGTGAGGTTGAAGCCAACCTCATCCACATAAATAAATGAATGGCGAATTACATGGGCATCCAGCTCCAATACTCTCTGTAACAGACAAGAGGATATACAGATGAGTAAATATGGTATGTCTGAAGTACTGGAAGTAGTGTTGCATACATACCTCTACAAAGTCATGTCGCATATTCTTGACTGTCAGAGTTTCTCTCAAATGGCACCTTGTAAAGTTGTTTCATCGTCACTCGGTGCCGTTGGAGGATGCGTTGTATGGTCGACAGGCTTACAGCATTGATGTTGTTAAATATGGTGTCATTATTCAAGATATGCTCTCTTATCTCTCGAATCCTAATTGCATTGTTGGCCAAAACCATATTTATAATTGCTGTCTCTTGTACATCTGTAAACAAGAGTCCTCGTCCTCCATGATGTCTTTGCCTTTCCACTCTGTACAGAATTCAAACACAGTATGTGTTCAGGATAGGAACTGTAAACAATGTACAAAAAAATGTAGTACAGCATGATAACCAACCTCATTCATTCAATGCAGTGCAGTAAATGGATGGCTTAGAGTTACAAATGTTTATGCAATACTATGCAGTCATACGTATTTTAGAGTACATTACTGTACTGCTAAAATAGTCATTAGATAGTTGCATACCTGTTCTCATTTCTGAAGGTTTGAATTATGGACGCCACTGTAAATCGACTCAAGTTGGGCTGGACTCTCAGTCCAGCCTCTCTCATGGCAAACCGTGGTTGATCACATGATCAACAAGTGTTGCCCTAATCTCATCAGAGACGGCTCTCCTTCCTTCTCTTCTTTGCCCTCGTCCTCTTCTTCCTCTCCCACTCCCTCCTACTCCTCTTGCTCTCTGTCAATTGTTGGTATCCATTGTTCAAAACACGTAATCTGACCTTTGACCTATTTATAGGCCTATACTACAGTAAAGCAGTGATTGGTTAGTGATCAGTTAAGCTATTAGTGTTTGCACATGTGAGGAGTGTGTGTGTGACCTGGTGAATAAGTGAAGCATTTTGATTGGTTGTGTTTGGAAAAGGAAAGCAAGTCACTTCCTGTTAGATTTTTGTGTTTTAGGTAGAGAATTGTGTGTAGTGTTTTGAAAAAAGGGTTTTATGCAATTGACAACTGAGTCAAAGGCTGAGAAATAGCTTATGGTTTTGGATATTTGGTGTGTAGTTTTGCACTTTGAGTGAGAGGTTTCAAAAATCGTGTGACATGAAAAGATTTTGTGTGTAAGCATTTGGAAAAAACTGTAATAAAGGGCTTGGTAATTAGTTAGTTGTATCAGGTGTGCTGGTACAAGACTGGAACAAAAAACGTGCAAAGACCAAAGTAGCAAAACACAAACCTAACCTGGTTCTGAAGCATTGGGGACTGATCCAGCCTGGCAGGGCCGAGCCTAGCCTGGCAAATGTTTCCCATCAACCACTGGCTCTCCACCTCTCTCTGACAGGACAGGGCCCTCCTTCCCCACAACAAAGCCAGATTCCAGCTGCCTCTACATCTGCTGGAGTGTGTGTGTGTGTGTGTGTGTGTGTGTGTGTGTGTGTGTGTGTGTGTGTGTGTGTGTGTGTGTGTGTGTGTGTGTGTGTGTGTGTGTGTGTGTGTGTGTGTGTGTGTGTGTGTGTGTGTGTGTGTGTGTGTCTGTGTCTGTGTGTGACCCCTGGCTCTCTTCGTGAGCTCTCTCGTTGTGTGTGTGCGTGTGCGTGTGTCAGTGCATTCTGATTGCTTCCTACTGTCACTGTGAGTCCTCTCTCTGCTTTAATTCTAACTCTTATAGATCCTTTCATCCTCTCTCTTTTGCCTCACCAACATGTGGTCCTGTGTGCTCCATCTTCCTCTCCTCTCCTCCCTTCTCTCCACAATCATTTACACTCCGTCTCCTTGCCGAGATCACGGAATATTTCTTTATTTCATTCTATGGCATTGTATTTATTCAGTAGTACTATTAACACAGAAAAATCTGCGTTCACATAGTTTAAGACATACAGTAGCAGTACATGAGACAAGTACAGTTGTGTGCCAATACTATTCGTGTTAACGGCCCGATTCAATCAGATCAGCTTCAGCTGACAACCACATAGCTGATCATGTGACGGTGTCGGAGGTGGAAGTGTGTTAGGGTTGTCAAATCCACAAGCACCTAAATCGGACATCACCATTGGCTGCCCTGAGTCGTAGTAAGAGAAATCCCATGCAGCCTTGTTAACACGTTGGAACACTGGAACGTGAGATGTGATCTACTCCTCCATTAGGCTGATAGATGTAATCTACACCTCCATTAGGCTGATAGATGTAATCTACACCTCCATTAGGCTGATAGATGTAATCTACTCCTCCATTAGGCTGATAGATGTAATCTACTCCTCCATTAGGATGATAAATGTAATCTACATCTCCATTAGGATGATAGATGTAATCTACACCTCCATTAGGCTGATAGATGTAATCTACTCCTCCATTAGGATGATAAATGTAATCTACATCTCCATTAGGATGATAGATGTAATCTACACCTCCATTAGGATGATAGATGTAATCTACTCCTCCATTAGGCTGATAGATGTAATCTACTCCTCCATTAGGCTGATAGATGTAATCTACATCTCCATTAGGATGATAGATGTAATCTACATCTCCATTAGGATGATAGATGTAATCTACACCTCCATTAGGCCGATAGATGTAATCTACTCCTCCATTAGGCTGATATATGTAATCTACTCCTCCATTAGGCTGATAGATGTAATCTACACCTCCATTAGGCTGATATATGTGATCTACACCTCCATTAGGCTGATAGATGTAATCTACTCCTCCATTAGGCTGATAGATGTGATCTACTCCTCCATTAGGATGATAGATGTGATCTACTCCTCCATTAGGATGACAGATGTGATCTACTCCTCCATTAGGATGACAGATGTAATCTACTCCTCCATTAGGCTGATATATGTAATCTACATCTCCATTAGGCTGATAGATGTAATCTACACCTCCATTAGGATGATATATGTAATCTACATCTCCATTAGGCTGATAGATGTAATCTACACCTCCATTAGGATGATAGATGTAATCTACACCTCCGTTAGGCTGATAGATGTAATCTACTCCTCCTTTAGGATGATAGATGTAATCTACACCTCCGTTAGGCTGATAGATATAATCTACTCCTCCGTTAGGCTGATAGAAATCCTTATTATTTTGTTTAATGATTTTCAATTTGAGCGCCATCATTTCTATATAGCCTATACTTTCTCATTCTGAACTTCTAACGCGAGTGGGACGGGTGTGGCTTTGTGACAATGATCACAAGAGCAGCTGCTCACTGATTTGACACCTCCAACACCGCCAGCTTTGCGGCTGTTGGCCCATCGCCGGTTAATGCTTGATCTAATTGAATCTAGGACAAAGTAGGTTTACTTAGTCTATACCTGCGGTAGGAGTTTACCAATAGGATTTTGCTTCTACTGTGTACAGTACGTGCTTTGTTACAGCAACAAAACCCTCAAACAAAAGTAAAGCAGTATCACAATAGAAACACCTATTACAATCAACGTTATTGTAATCATTTTATTATCGCTGTATATATTTTCTTTACCAAAAAATAATGCTCAACCGCACACTTTACACAATAAAATAATGCTCTTTTAGAAAAGGAAATATGAACAACTCCACATGAGGAAATAATAGACTTATTATTATTTAACACATTCAGTGGAAATGTTGTGAAAAACGAAATGTTCTGTCTCCCGACCCCGTACGTACACGGTACCGTATCTCTTGTAAGATGACAACCATCAAGTCCCACTGAAGAATAGTTACAGTACACCGTGCCATGCATTGTACTGCCATTTTCCATTGACTTAGGGTTCTGTTTCAGTCTCACCCAAAAAGGTACCAGTTCAATTTTGCTTCCCTCAACATAAAAAATAATTACATACAAATATAAAAAATGTAACATTTAAATTACAAGTATATGTAAATAAACACTTCAAGCATGCATCTCCTGTAATTAACACGCTTTTATGTACATTACGTATTCAAATAGAATGATAATACACCGACTAAAGGAATTCTGTATAAAACAATCCAAACTGAATAAGTAATATTTAATATTATTAATAGTAATACTTAATATTTATCATAAAGGCTAGCAGCATAATATGCCTGTACATGGGACTGGACGTGCAGTGATGAATCTGAATGAGAGGTTGATTGACAAGAATAGTGTTTTAGTAACATGTGTTCATAGTGAACCAGCTCTGTGCACCTAGAGCAAAAAACTGTAAATGCAATATTTGTTGTTTTTCTGTTACAGAAAAACATAGAATCAGTAAACGACTCTCCCTTTCATTTCTGAAGATGAACACTCTGCTGTGCATCGCTGCCTTCAACTGTCCTTCAGACAACAAACCCACCACAATACCACAAAGCCATTCCCAATTGCCAATGAACAGGTGATGTATAGATGTAAGCCAAGCTGATTTAAAAACCAAATCTCAGAGGGACATGGTAAACAAGGACAGGCTCATTAGCAGGGGTATTCACACACACCACACCACACTCACCATACCATACCATACCATACCCCACCATACCACACCACACCACACCACACCACACCACACCACACCACACCACACCACACCACACCACACCACACCACACCACACCACACAGTGATGATTCAGTCAGACAGCAGACATGGCTGCTGGGGCTGGCACACGTCCTGCGGTTGACTGGTTTTGTTTTCTTCAGGTTTTCTCTCCGTCTGCCAGGAGCTTCAGAGGATCAACAACAAAGAGTTGAAAGGAGTTTGCAGGGGAAACAATAAGAGCTGTTGGCAGATATAAATCTGAGTGTCCGTTAGTGGATCTGATGATCAAAGACATGGAAAACAAGTCTAGTTGGAGGATGATACAGCCTTCTGAAATAGCAGTTCTGTCATAACAAAACTCAATAACCTCTTTACAAAACAATACAACATCCCAATAGTAGAATCATCCCTGTCCGTCTTGTAGCACATGGGGAGACGGTGTAGAGAGCTATTGAAAGGTATTCAGTGCAACCCTTGTCTGGGACAAAGGGCAAGCCTTTCTGAGTAAGACCAGGGACTAGGGACTAGTGATAAAGAACCAAAAGGTAAAAAAGAAGGGCTAGGGACTAGGGATAAGGTAGTGAGAGGTGAGGGGTGAGGGGTGGTCCGGTACTAGGCAACGGTGTGGGTGGTGAGGGGTGAGAAGGATGGGGTAAGGGGTGATAGCTAGGGTGTGAGGTGAGGCGTGTAAGGGGGGAAGGGTGAGGAGTGTGGAGGTGAAGGGTGAGTCGTGAGGAGTGTGGGGGTGAGGGGTAAGTGGTAAGGAGTTGGGGTGAGTGGTGAGGAGTGTGGGGTGAAGGGTGAGGAGTGCAGGGGGGAAGGGTGGGGGTGAGGGGTGAGTAGTGGGGGGGGAAGGGTGAGGGGTGAGGAGTGTGGGGGGGAAGGGTGAGGGTGAGGTGGGAAGGGTGAGGGGTGAGTAGTTTGGGGTGAAGGGTGGGGGTGAGGAGTGTGGGGGGGAAGGGTGAGAGGTGAGGAGTGTGGGGGGGAAGGGTGAGGGTGAGGTGGGAAGGGTGAGGGGTGAGGGGTAAAGGGTGAGTGGTGAGGAGTATGGGGAGGAAGGGTGAGGGTGAGGTGGGAAGGGTGAGGGTGAGGGGTAAAGGGTGAGGAGGGGTATGGGGTGAGGGGTAAAGGGTGAGGAGGAGTATGGGGTGAGGGGTAAAGGGTGAGGAGGAGTATGGGGTGAGGGGTAAAGGGTGAGGAGTGTGGGGGGGAGGGTGGGGTTAAAGGGTGAGGAGTGTGGGGGGGAAGGGTGGGGGTGAGGAGTGTGGGGGGAAGGATGAGGGATGGGGAGTGTGGGGGGAAGGGTGAGGGTGGGAAGGGTGAGGGGTGAGGAGTGTGGGTGGGGAGGGTGAGGGTGAGGTGGGAAGGGTGGGGTGGGGTGAGGGGTAAAGGGTGAGGAGGAGTATGGGGTGAGGGGTAAAGGGTGAGGAGGGGTATGGGGTGAGGGGTACAGGGTGAGGAGGAGTATGGGGTGAGGGGTAAAGGGTGAGGAGGAGTATGGGGTGAAGGGTGAGGGGTAAAGGGTGAGGAGGAGTATGGGGTGAAGGGTGAGGGGTAAAGGGTGAGGAGGAGTATGGGGTGAAGGGTGAGGGGTAAAGGGTGAGGGGTAAAGGGTGAGGGGTAAAGGGTGAGGGGTAAAGGGTAAAGGGTGAGGAGGAGTATGGGGTGAAGGGTGAGGGGTAAAGGGTGAGGGGTAAAGGGAGGGGTAAAGGGTGAGGGGTAAAGGGTGAGGGGTGAAGGGTGAGGGGTAAAAGGTGAGGGGTAAAGGGTGAGGAGGAGTATGGGGTGAAGGGTGGGGGGTAAAGGGTGAGGGGTAAAGGGTGAGGGGTAAAGGGTGAGGGGTGAAGGGTGAGGGGTAAAAGGTGAGGGGTAAAGGGTAAAGGGTGAGGAGGAGTATGGGGTGAAGGGTGAGGGGTAAAGGGTGAGGGGTAAAGGGTGAGGGGTAAAGGGTAAAGGGTGAGGGGTAAAGGGTGAGGAGGAGTATGGGGTGAAGGGTAAAGAGTGAGGGGTAAAGGGTGAGGGGTAAAGGGTGAGGGGTAAAGGGTGAGGAGGAGGAGGAGTATGGGGTGAAGGGTAAAGAGTGAGGGGTAAAGGGTGAGGGGTAAAGGGTGAGGGGTAAAGGGTGAGGAGGAGTATGGGGTGAAGGGTAAAGGGTGAGGGGTAAAGAGTGAGGAGGAGTATGCTGAGGATTATCTGCGGCAGGCATAAGCGTTGATGTTCCTGATGACGTAGAAGCCGATGGTCATCGGGGGCATGGCTATCGTCTTCCCGGCCCGCAGCGTCTGAGGCTTCAATTCCGGGAACGTCTCGTTGTCCACCATCAACAACTTTTCTCCGTTCAACTGGACTGACCTGGGGGAGACAGGAGAGAGTGAAGTTGGAGAGATGAAGAGAGTGGAATGAAAGATAAAAGAGGAGGGAGAGAGGAGAAGGATAGTTGAGAGAGGGCGAGAGTGGGAAGTGTGGGAGAGGAGAAAGGGTATCACTTCTGCACAAAGCTGGAGTGGTAGAGCAGCAGTCCTGAGGCTGCATGTACAGTCATCTGAACACTAGGGGGAGGTAAAGTTACATAATGGCACCGTCCTGACAGGCGGTTTTGTGACAGATGTGATCCTTCTTAACTAGATGGAAGAGTGGCTAGGTTGGGGTTTATTTTCTCTCAATTCCAGGCAAATCATGAATTGATTTGCACTATCATGGGTGAATTCCTAGTCTAATACAACTAACTGACAAGGAACTGATCACAAACTCATTAAAGTCTGCCTCAGAGAGCACTGAGAAGAGTTTCAACCCTTTGGAAGTGGGGATTAGGATATCCTAAAATAAATAGCCCTACGAAATAACACAAACAAAATTCTTCACACAAATGTTACTTAGATCTTGCAACAATGCTGTATTTTTATGAGACTGACAGATTCCAATAGACGTGTTCCTGTCCCGTCGTCTGTGAGTGGAGCCCTGTAGTAAGTCAGCGGTACACTAGCTAACTGAACGTGAACGCTAATGAATCCATGCAATGTTTCAATGTCCATGCCAAAACAACATTAAACACAGCAAAATAGCAAATCATTAACACGGTTATAAAGATTAAAGGGCAATTTTGTAACAATTTTCTTCAGGGGGAAAAACAAGACTCAGAGACATATATACAGTACCAGTCAAATACTTGGACACACCTATTCGTTCAAGGGTGTCACGACTTCCGCCGAAGTCGGCCCCTCTCCTTGTTCTGGCAGCGTTTGGTGGTCGACGTCACCAGCTTTCTAGTCATCGCTAAGTTTCCTGGCATCCAGGACCTCTATACCAGGTGGTGCCAAAGGAAGGCCCTAAAAATGGTCAACGACTCCAGCCACCCTAGTCATAGACTGTTCTCTCTGATTTCTCATGGCAAGCGGTACCGGAGTGCCAAGTCTAGGTCCAAGAGGCTTCTAAACAGCTTCTACCCCAAAGCCATAAGACTCCTGGACATTTAATCAAATGGCTACCCAGACTATTTGCATTGCCCCTCTTTTAAACCACTGCTACTCCCTGTTGTTATTATCTATGCATAGTCACTTTAATAACTCTACCTACATGTACATTTTACATCAACTAACTGTGCTGCTTGTAGTGCTGCTCTTTAATTACTTGTTACTTTTATTTCTTATTCTTATCCATATTTTTTATAACTGCGTTTTTGGTTAGGGATTGTAAGTAAGCATTTCACTGTAAGGTTGTTTCACCTGTTGTATTCGGTGCATGTGATTTAATAAAATGTTATTTGATTTTAAAAGTTCATTTGTGGAATTTCTTTCCTTCTTAATGCGTTTGAGCCAGTCAGTTGTGTTGTGACAAGGTAGGGGTGGTATACAGAAGACAGTCCTGTTTGGTAATAGTTCAAGTTCATATTATGGCAAGAACAGCTCAAATAAGCAAAGAGAAATGACAGTCCATCATTACTTTAAGACACGAAAGTCAGTAAATCCTGAAAATGTCAAGTCCTTTGGAAGTTTCTTCAAGTGCAGTTGAAAAAACCATCAAGTGCTATGATGAAACTGGTTCTTATGAGGACAGCCACAGGAAAGGAAGACCCAGAGTTTCCTCTGCTGTAGAGGACATGTTCACTGGAGTGGCACTTCAGATTGCAGCCCAAATAAATGCTTCACAGAGTTCAAGTAACAGACACATTTCAACATCAACTGTTCAGAGGAGACTGTGTGAATCAGGCCTTCATGGTCAAATTGCTGCAAAGAAACCACTACTAAAGGACACCAATAATAAGAAGAGACTTGCTTGGGCCAAGAAACATGAGCAACGGACATTAGACTGGTGGAAATCTCTCCTTAAGTCTGATGAGTACAAATGTGAGATTTTTGGTTCTAACCGCCATGTCTTTGTGAGACGCAGAGCAGGTGAACGGATGATCTCCGTACGTGTGGTTCCCACCGTGAAGCAGGGAGGAAGAGGTGTGATGGTGTGGGGGTGCTTTGCTGGTGAAACTGTCTGTAATTTATTTAGAATTCAAGGCTCACTTAACCAGCATGGCTACAACATCATTCTGCAGCGATATGCCATCCCATTTGGTTTGCGCTTAGCGGGACTATCATTTGTTTTTCAACAATGACCAACAATTTGTTTTTCAACAAGGACAATGACCCAAAACACACCTCCAGGCTGTGTAAGGGCTATTTGACCCAGAAGGAGAGTGATGGAGTGCTGCATCAGATGACCTGGCCTCCCCAATCACCTTAACCTCAACCCAATTGAGATGGTTTGGGATGAGTAGGGCCGCAGAGTGAAGTAAAAGCAGCAAACAAGTGCTCAGCATACAGTTGAAGTCGGAAGTTTACATAGACTTAGGTTGGAGTCATTATAACTCGTTTTTCAACCACTCACAAATTTCTTGTTAACAAATTATAGTTTTGGCAAGTCGGTTAGGACATCTACTTACTGCATTACACAAGTAATTTTTCCAACAATTGTTTACAGACAGATTATTTCACTTATAATTCACTGTATCACAATTCCAGTGGGTCAGAAGTTTACATACACTAAGTTGACTGTGCCTTTAAACAGTTTGGAAAATTCCAGAAAATGATGTCATAGCGTTAGAAGCATTTGTTAGGCTAATTGACATAATTTGAGTCAATTGGAGGTGTACCTGTGGATGTATTTCAAGACCTACCTTCAAACTCAGTGCCTCTTTGCTTGACATCATGGGAAAATCAAAAGAAATCAGTAAAGACCTCAGAATAAAAATTGTAGACCTGCACAAGTCTGGTTCATCCTTGGGAGCAATTTCCAAATTCCTGAAGGTACCACGTTCATCTGTACAAACACCATGGGACCAGGGCAGCCATCATACCGCTCAGGAAGGAGACGCCTTCTGTCTCCTAGAGATGAACATACTTTGGTGCGAAAAGTGCAAATCAATCCCAGAACAACAGCAAAGGACCATGTGAAGATGCTGGAGGAAACAGGTACAAAAGTATCTATGTCCACAGTAAAACAAGTCCTATATCAACAAAACCTGAAAGGCTGCTCAGCAAGGAAGAAACCACTTCTCCAAAACCGCCATAAAAAAGCCAGACTACGGTTTGCAACTGCAAGTACTTTTTGGAGAAATGTCCTCTGGTCTGATGAAACAATAATAGAACTGTTTGGCCATAATGACCATCGTTATGTTTGGAGGAAAAAGGGGGAGTCTTGCAAGGCGAAGAACACCACCCCAACCGTGAAGCACAGGGGTGGCAGCATCATGTTATGGGGTGCTTTGCTGCAGGAGGGACTGGTGCACTTCACAAAATATATGGCATCATGAGGACAGAAAATTGTGGAAATATTGAAGCAACATCTCCAGACATCAGTCAGGAAGTTAACGCTTGGTCGCAAATGGGTCTTCCAAATGGACAATGACCCCAAGCATACTTCCAAAGTTGTGGCAAAATGGCTTAAAGACAACAAAGTCAAGGTATTGGAGTGGCCATCACAAAGCCCTGACCTGAATCCCATAGACAATTTGTGTTCAGAACTGAAAAAGCGTGTGCTAGCAAGGAGGCCTACACGGTTACACCAGCTCTGTCAGGAGGAATGGGCCAAAATTCACCCAACTTATTGTGGGAAGCTTGTGGAAAGCTACCCGAAGCGTTTGACCCAAGTTAAACAATTTAAAGGCAATGCTACCAAATACTAATTGAGTGCATGTAAACTTATGACCCACTGGGAATGTGATGAAAGAAATAAAAGCTGAAATAAATCAATCTCTCTATTATTATTCTGAAATTTCATATTCTTAAAATACAGTGCTGATCCTAACTGACCTAAAACAGGGAATTTTTACTCGGATTAAATGTCAGGAATAGTGAAATACTGAGTTTAAATGTATTTGGCTAAGGTGTATGTAAACTTCCGACTTCAACTGTATGTGGGAACTCCATCAAGACTGTTGGAAAATCATTCCTCACGAAGCTGGTTGAATGATTTGTTTAACACTTTTTTGGTTACTACATGTTTCCTTACGTGTTATTTAATAGTTTTGGTGTCTTCACTATTATTCTACAAAGTAGATTATAGTAAATATAAAGAAAAACCCTTGAATGTGTAGGTGTGTCCAAACATTTGACTGGTACTGTATATATGGTTCAGGCAACACCTAACTATCAACCCACAACTTGGCTTTCTTTTGAAAATACAAGGAGCTGAAGGGTGAACTCTCTCTCTCTCTCGGCTCGGGCTGCTAATGTGTGTAAAACAGCAGGCTTCAGAGCCCCAATGTTGATCTTCACTAACGCCTCTCACAGGATTTATGTTAGCTAGTTCAAAGCACTGGGGAGCAGGGAAGTGGAATGAGAGAGAAACAGAGATGAAGAGAGAAAAACAGAGAGCAAGAGAGAGACAGGAAGGGGGACTAGAAGGAGACAGAAAGAAAGAAAATAGGGGAAAAGTCTAAATATCCTTTATATACTATAATGTAAATTAAATTACACTTCCATATGCTGTTCTTTCAGAAGCTCCTGGCTACAGAAGTGTGTGTGTGTGTGTGTGTGTGTGTGTGTGTGTGTGTGTGTGTGTGTGTGTGTGTGTGTGTGTGTGTGTGTGTGTGTGTGTGTGTGTGTGTGTGACCCTTCAAGTCAACAAGTATTATCACCTAACTTTCACTCCACCATTGTTAGACTACAGCATGGGTATTCAACGGGTGGTTGCAGGGGGTCCGCAGAAATGTACACTGAATAAAAAATAAGTACAACATGTAAAGTGTTGGTCCCATGTTTAATGAGCTGAAATAAAAGATCCCAGAAATGTTCCATACGCACAAAAAGCTTATTTCTCTCAAATGTCGTGCACAAATTGGTTTACATCCCTGTTAGTGAGCACTTCTCTTTTGCCAAGATAATCCATACACCTGACAGGTGTGGCATATCAAAAAGCTGATTAAACTGTATGATCATTACACAGGTGCACCTTGTGCTTGGGACAATAAAAGGCCACTCTAAAATGTGCAGTTTTGTCAAACAACACAATGCCACAGATGTCTTACGTTTTGAGGGGGCGTGTAATTGGCAACTGACTGCAGGAATGTTCTCCAGAGCTGTTGCCAGAGAATTTAATGTTCATTTATCTACCATAAGCCGCCTCCAACTTCGTTTTAAAGAATTTGGCAGTAAGTACAACCGGCCTCACAACCGCAGACCAAGTGTAACCACGCCAGAATAAATTCATGTTGAATTACATACCTACAGTAGAAAATAAGATATGATCTTTTTTCTGATGATGTCAACTTTATTTCACAACTCCAAATATTGAGTAAATTACACTCACTGGAGTATCTGACATAGGCTTTGAAAAAGCACCCTCGAATAGGCTATCAGTGCCTCCGGCTGCTGGTAAGCTTTCTTGACATGGACATAAATTTTTGCATACACATGGTTAACCTTTGTTTAACTGCTCTGCGCTTAGCGATAATGTGTTTGGAGTTACCTTTTCTAGCTAATAGGCTACGTTAGAGTTTACACTTCTTCCAATTAAAATGTGGGGAGGACAAAATAATTTAAAACTATCTACCAAATCTATTCATTTTAAAATGTTGATTACTTCTCCTTGCCATTACCATTCACATGATAATAAGACAAAGCATAACATGATGGAGGATGGAGGTCCCTGCGTCGCCGGTTTGCATGGGAGGGGGTCCCTGGGTGATGGGGGTCCCTGGGTGGCCGGTTTTCCTGGGAGGGGGTCCCTGGGTGATGTGGGTCCCTGGGTGGCCGGTTTGCCTGGGAGGGTGTCCCTGGGTGGCCGGTTTTCCTGGGAGGGGGTCCCTGAGTCGCCGGTTTGCCTGGGAGGGGGTCCCTGGGCAATAAAGGTTGAAGACCCCTGGACTATAGTAACAATCACAGAGAGCCTTATTCAAGTCCAGTTCGTGCTCCCCTGTGAATTCACTGCAATATTATTTGACAACAATTCTTCCATATTCCATACAAAACGTGAGTTGTTTTGCGAAAAAGCTATATTTACCAGGATGCATTAAACCCTGTAGATACAGTCCTACCAGGAACAGTATGACATTCCATTACACTTCCTGATCAGCTGTTCATCTGGGACCACTGTTAAACCCTGGGAGTTAGTATAACCTTACCTAACATTTAATGTTTCATGCATGTATAGTTCATTCATTCATGTATAGTTGAGTGGTATCACTCCTCGCATTGAGCACACACCAGACCCCCGGTAGGCCAGGGGTTTCAACCCTGTGCCCACCTTTCCTGTTTCATACTGTCTAAATGAAGTAATACAAAATAAGAAAGGAGGATGTAATTATACTGTGATAATGACCTGATTGAGACCATAGGCCCCAAAGTGGAAAGAAGAATTAGAGAGCACCTCTTTGCTGATTTACCAGATGTATTGAAATGTAATGGCAAACAAAGTCATTTTGGGGTATTCGATGGTTAGCCTCAATTTGAACTAATCCTTGAACTTTCTGCACCCTTTGTAACATTTCACTGGTTCATTTCACTCTGTATTGAGGCGGCAAATAGCCTAGAGGTTAAGGTTGCTGGTTCGAATCCCTGAGCCGACTAAGTTAAAAATCTGTTGATGTACCCTTGAGCAAGGCACTTAACCCTGATTGCTCTGGATAAGAGTGTCTGCTAAATGACCATGTTAAATCTAGAGAATGCAAAGCCGTTAAACACATTAATACCTACATCAATTTCCTGTGGCCAGACCTGTGTATACATGTATAGGGCTGGCTGTTGCATTGTAGTCATATTTATAGACATCTGGAGTTGCTCAAACAATAACAAAAGTCCCCAGTGCTCTAGCTATGCTGAGTGAAAGCAGTAAGACCACCAGTTGGAGTCTAGAACAGAGCTGGCGTTCCCCTCCGCTGCTTACGGTTCTATTAACAACCACTATAATCCCTTGTAACACCACTAACACATCCTCATCATTAACCTGTTATTACAGCACACACACACACACACACAAGCGCACACAGAAACACACACAGGTCCGTACACCCGTGTGCACGCGCGCACACACACACACACACTCATTAGGCCGTTATTGCAGGATCGGCCTTGTGTCTGAATAACAGGCTGAGCTTAGGCTGGAGAGGTCAAGAGAGGGATGGATTACTGCCAGACAGACAGAGAGGAGGGGAAGGAGAGAGCAATGTGGGGAAACGAATGCAGCAGAGTTAGTGAAAAGGACTGGGGGCATTACTGCCTGGAAAACAGGGGGAGACAAGGAGAGGAGAGAAGAAGGATGGATGTGTAGAGAGAAAGGAATGGAATGGTAACAGTGAGGTAGAAGACAGAGGAAAGGGGTGCCTGGAGTGTAGGGCTGTGCAGGGCTACTGGAACTGATAGAACAGCTAATCTTCCCAGAGGGCTCTGGGGGTGCAGACCAGATCAGATCAGGTCAGATCAGATCAGGCCAGATCAGATCAGAACCAGATCCAGACCAGAACCATCCCCTCTAGGAAGGCCTTTGGTACCAGCAGATGTTTCTTATCACGGCCCACACCGTTCACTTTTCAATTTCAATAAACAAGGACAAACTTATTGTGCTAAACGGATTTTATTGCCAATTCTTAACCATGGAGGTTTGGATGTTTGATGTTTGATATCTCTTTGCTGTGTGTGTGTCTGTCATGACTGACTGCTTCCCTCTCCTGAACATTTGCTCCTACTGTAAATACATCCAACGATAAACAACATAGCATATTCCCTCTGTAAAAATACTATAGCCTGTAAAACATCGCACAATTTGGAGAAAAATTCTACCTTTTGAGACTTTTAATATTTTTCTTGGAAATAATAAAATATTAATCGTTATAACCTGGCTAAAAAGACCCTCAAGTATTCTTACCATCCACTGTAGAGCAGGGATCATCAACTAGATTCAGCAGTGGGACTATTTGTTTCTTGAGCGGAGGGTCGGGGGGCCGAGACATAATTACAAATCATTTGTAGATTGCAAATTGAATGCAAGAAACCCAAACAGATATAATATTTGACTAAAACACATTAATTTCAAATCTTGCTTGCATTTGTATACAATCTATTATGCGTGGGAATACTTGGGAACAGTTTTCCAAAATGAAAATCCCTTGTAGCTGATTTCCTAGTGTTTTTATAGTCTTTTATGTCCAACAGTGACAATTCTAAAATGTTTATAATAATAATTATATGGGCAACCCTGCTGTGTAGTGTCTAGACAACAGTCCTGGAGGGCTGCAGGGTTATGCAGGTTTCTGCATCATTCCAGCACTAAGTATCTACAGTATGGATGCCTTATAAAGGGTTTATGAAGGCTTGAGCCTTTAAAGATGTGGTTTATTTAAAGTGGAACCAAAAATGCTTCAGTAGAGATGCACGTTTCCTTGACAGAGATCCCAAATCCTATCTTCCAATCTTCCCTATTAAAGGACAACCCCCCCACCCTGTTTCCCACAGAGAGGTTAGCTAGAGGGACAGCTGTGTTATGGTAACCTAGGTCTCTCTGGCTCTCTCCTGTATGTTGGAATTGCCAGGTCAGTGGGTCACGGTGTGTATGCGTGCGTGCATGTGTGTGCAACTTCATATTAAGACGCCGAGGTCTTGAAAAAAAAGTTTATACTAAAAATATATACAGTATAGGGCCTATTGTACAAAGAAAAATATATAAATGACGGGTCAACATCTAAATATTGATCCCAGCTTTGATCAAAGCTCAGAACCTGTATATTTTTCAAACCAAATAAAATCGAATTGTATTTGTCATATGCACGTGCAGACCTTACCTTGAAATGCTTACTTACAAGCCCTTAACCAACAATGCAGTTCAAGAAATATAGTTATATTTAATAGATAAACTAAAGTTAAAAATGTAAAATAAGTAACACAATAAAATAACGATAATGACGCTATATACAGGGGTACAGGTACCGAGTCAATGTGCGGGGGTACATGTTAGTCGAGGTAATTTGTACATGTAGGTAGGGGTAAAGTGACTATGCATAGATAAGCGAGTAGCAGCAGTGTACAAAACAAATGGAGGGGGGGACAATGTAAATAGTCCAGTGGCCATTTGCGCGGCCCGCGCTTGGATTGCGTCCTACCTGACAGGTCGCTCCTACCAGGTGGCGTGGCGAGAATCTGTCTCCGCACCACGTGCTCTCACCACTGGTGTCCCCTCTGTCCTAGGCCCTCTCCTATTCTTGCTATACACCAAGTCACTTGGCTCTGTCATATCCTCACATGGTCTCTCCTATCATTGCTATGCAGACGACACACAATTAATCTTCTCCTTTCCCCCTTCTGATAACCAGGTGGCGAATCGCATCTCTGCATGTCTGGCAGACATATCAGTGTGGATGACGGATCACCACCTCAAGCTGAACCTCGGCAAGACGGAGCTGCTCTTCCTCCCGGGGAAGGACTGCCCGTTCCATGATCTCGCCATCACGGTTGACAACTCCATTGTGTCCTCCTCCCAGAGTGCTAAGAACCTTGGCGTGATCCTGGACAACACCCTGTCGTTCTCAACTAACATCAAGGCGGTGACCCGTTCCTGTAGGTTCATGCTCTACAACATTCGCAGAGTACGACCCTGCCTCACACAGGAAGCGGCGCAGGTCCTAATCCAGGCACTTGTCATCTCCCGTCTGGATTACTGCAACTCGCTGTTGGCTGGGCTCCCTGCCTGTGCCATTAAACCCCTACAACTCATCCAGAACGCCGCAGCCCGTCTGGTGTTCAACCTTCCCAAGTTCTCTCACGTCACCCCGCTCCTCCGCTCTCTCCACTGGCTTCCAGTTGAAGCTCGCATCCGCTACAAGACCATGGTGCTTGCCTACGGAGCTGTGAGGGGAACGGCACCTCCGTACCTTCAGGCTCTGATCAGGCCCTACACCCAAACAAGGGCACTGCGTTCATCCACCTCTGGCCTGCTCGCCTCCCTACCTCTGAGGAAGTACAGTTCCCACTCAGCCCAGTCAAAACTGTTCACTGCTCTGGCACCCCAATGGTGGAACAAACTCCCTCACGACGCCAGGTCAGCGGAGTCAATCACCACCTTCCGGAGACACCTGAAACCCCACCTCTTTAAGGAATACCTAGGATAGGATAAAGTAATCCTTCTAACCCCCCTCCCCCCCTTAAAAGATTTAGATGCACTATTGTAAAGTGGTTGTTCCACTGGATATCATAAGGTGAATGCACCAATTTGTAAGTCGCTCTGGATAAGAGCGTCTGCTAAATGACTTAAATGTAATGTAAATGTAATTTGATTAATTGTTCAGCAGTCTTATGACTTGGGTAGAAGCTGTTAAGGAGCCTCTTGGACCTAGACTTGGTGCTCCGATAATGATTGCCGTGCGGTAGCAGAGAGAAGCAGCCTATGACTTGGGTGACTGGAGTCTTTGACAATTCTTTGGGTCTTCCTCTGACATCGCCTAGTATATAGGTCCTGGATGGCAGGAAGCTTGGCCCCAATGATTTACTGGGCCATACGCACCATCCTCTGTAGGCTTTACGGTCAGTGCCGAGCAGTTGCCATACCAGGCAGGGATGTATCTGGTCAAGATGCTCTCGACGGTGCAGCTGTAGAACTTTTTGAGGATCTGGGGACGCATGCCAAATCTTTTCATTCTCCTGAGGGGCAAACTTTTCACGACTGTCTTGGTGTGTTTGGACCATGATAGTTTGTTGGTGATGTGGACACCATGGAACTTCAAACTCTTGACTCGCTCCACTACAGCCCCATATATGAGAATGGGGGCGTGTTCGGCCCTCCTTTTCCTGTAGTCCACGATCAGCTCCTTTGTCTTGCTCACGTTGAGGGAGAGGTTGTTATCCTGGCACCACACTGCCAGGTCACTGACCTGAGGCTGTCTCATCGTTGTCACTGTTGTGTCATCAGAAAACTTAAAGATGGTGTTGGAGTCGTGCTTGGCCACGCAGTCATAGGTGAACAGGGAGTACAGGAGGGGACTAAAAATGCACCCCTGAGGAGCACCCGTGTTGAGGATCAGCATGGCAGATGTGTTGTTGCCTACCCTTACCACCTCGGGGTGGCCCGTCAGGAAGTCCAGGATCCAGCTGCAGAGGGAGAAGTTTAGTCCCAGGGTCCTTAGCTTAGCGATGAGCTTTGTGGGCAACATGGTGTTGAACGTTGAGCTGTAGTCAATGAATAGCATTCTCACATAGGTGTTCCTTTCATCCAGGTAGGAAAGGGCAGTGTGGAGTGCGATTGAGATTGCATCATCTGTGGATCTGTTGGGGCGGTATGCGAATTGGAGTGGGTCTAGAGTTTCCGGGATGATTGTGTTGATGTCAGCCTTGACCAGCCTTTCAAAGCACTTCATGGCTACAGACGTAGTCATTTAGGCAGGTTACCATTGCTTTCTTGGGCACAGGGGCTATGGTGGTCTATTTGAAAGATGTAGGTATTACAGACTTGGTCAGGGAGAGGTTGAAAATGTCAGTGAAAACACTTGCCAGTTGGTCAGCGCATGCTCTGAGTACACGTCCTGGTAATCCATCTGGCCCCACAGCCTTGTAAATGTTGACCTCTTTAAAGGTCTTGCTCACATCTGCTACGGAGAGCGTGATCACACTGTCGTCCAGAATAGCTGGTGCTCTCTTGCATGCTTCAGTGTTGCTTGCCTCAAAGCGAGCATAAAAGGCATTTGCCCGTCTGGTAGGCTTGCGTCACTGGGTTTCCATTTTTAGTCCGTAATAGTTTGCAAGTCCTACCACATCCGACGAGCGTCAGAGCCAGTGTTGTAGGATTCAGTCTTAGTCCTGCATTGACGCTTTGCCTTTTTGATTGTTCGTCTGAAGCATAGCGGGATTTCTTATAAGCGTACGGATTAGTGTCCCACCCCTTGAAAGCTGCAGCTCTAGCCTTTAGCTCGGTGCAGATGTTGCCTGTAATCCATGGCTTCTGGTTGGGATATGTACGTACGGTAACTGTGGGGACGACTTCGTCGATGCACTTATTGATGAAGCCAGTGACATATTCCAGTCTGTGCTAGCAAAATTGTCCTGTAGCGTAGCATCCGCGTCACCTGACCACTTCCGTATTGAGCGAGTCACTGGTACTTCCTGCTTTAGTTTTTGCCTTGTAAGCAAGAATCAGGAGGATAGAATTATGGTCAGATTTGCCAAATGGAGGGCGAGGGAGAGCTTTGTATGTGTCTCTTTGTGTGGAGTTGGTTGTATAGAGTTTTTTTTTCAAATCTGGTTGCACATGTGACATGCTGGTAGAAATGAGGTAAAATGGATTTAAGTTTGCATTAAAGTCCTTGGCCAATAGGAGTGCTGCTTCTGGATGAGCATTTTTTTGTTTGCTTATGGCCTTATCAAATAAAATAAAATAAAATACTATTGGTCACATACACATGGTTAGCAGATGTTAACGCGAGTGTAGCGAAATGCTTGTGCTTATAGTTCCGACCATGCAGTAATATCTAACAACTAATCTAACAATTTCACAACAACTACCTTTTACACACAAGTGTAAAGGAATGAATAAGAATATGTACATATAAATATATGGATGAGCGATGGCCGAACGGCATAGGCAAGATGCAGTAGATGGTATAGAGTACATATGAGATGAGTAATGTAGGGTATGTAAACATTATAAAAAGTGGCATTGTTTAAAGTGACTGGTGGTAGCTTTATTACATCCAGTCCTTCATTATTCAAGTGGCGAGAGATTTGATTCAGTATGTTGGCAGCAGCCACTCAATGTTAATGGTGGATGTTTAACAGGCCTTGAGTTAGAAGCTGTTTTTCAGTCTCTCGGTCCCAGCTTTGATGCATCTGTACTGACCTCGCCTTCTGGATGGAAGCGGGGTGAACAGGCAGTGGCTCGGGTGGTTGCTGTCCTTGATGATCTTTTTGGCCTTCCTGTGACATCGGGTGGTGTAGGTGTCCTGGAGTGCAGGTAGTTTGCCCCCAGTGATGCGTTGTGCAGACCTCACTACCCTCTGGAGAGCCTTACGGTTGTGGGCGGAGCAGCCGTACTAGGCGGTGATACAGCCCGACAGGATGTTTTCGATTGTGCATCTGTAAAAGTTTGAGTGTTTTTGGTGACAAGCCACATTTCTTCAGCCTCCTGAGGTTGAAGAGGCACTGTTGTGCCTTCTTCACTACGCTGTCTGTGTGGGTGGACCATTTCAGTTTGTCCGTGATGTGTACGCCGAGGAACTTAAAACTTTCCACCTTCTCCACTACTGTGCACCGTTGATGTGGATAGGGGGGTGCTCCCTCTGCTGTTTCCTGAAGTCCACGATCATTTCCTTTGTTTTGTTGACGTTGAGTGTGAGGTTATTTTCCTGACACCACACTCCGAGGGCCCTCAACTCCTCCCTATAGACCGTCTCATCGTTTTTGGTAATCAATCCATTCCACTGTAGTGTTGTCTGCAAACTTGATGATTGAGTTGGAGGCGTGCATGGCCACGCAGTCATGGTTGAACAGGGAGTAGAGGAGAGGGCTGAGAACGCACCCTTGCGGGGCCCTGGTGTTGAGGATCAGCGGGGTGGAGATGTTGTTTCCTACCCTCACCACCTGGGGGTGTCCCGTCAGAAAGTCCAGGACCCAGTTGCACAGGGCGGGGTCAAAACCCAGGGTCTCGAGCTTAATGACGAGTTTGGAGGGTACTATGGTGTTAAATGCTGAGCTGTAGTCAATGAACAGCATTCTTACTTACGTAATCCTCTTGTCCAGATGGGATAGGGCAGTGTGCAGTGTGATTGCAATTGCGTCGTCTGTGGACCTATTGGGGCAGTAAGCAAATTAGAGTAGAGTCTCTCAAAGCACTTCTTGATGACGGAAGTGAGTGCTACAGGGCGATAGTCGTTTAGCTCAGTTACCTTAGCTTTCTTGGGAACAGGAACAATGGTGGCCCTCTTGAAGCATGTGGGAACAGCAGACTGGGATAGGGATTGATTGAATATGTCCGTAAACACACCAGCCAACTGGTCTGCGAATGCTCTGAGGACGCTGCTATGGATGCCGTCTGGGCCGGCAGCCTTGCGAGGGTTAACACGTTTAAATGTTTTACTCACGTTGGCTGCGGTGAAAGAGAGCCCGCAGGTTTTGGTGGCGGGCCGTATCGGTGGCACTGTATTTTCCTCAAAGCGAGCAAAGAAGTTGTTTAGTTTGTCTGGGAGCAAGACATTGGGGTCTGCGATGGGATTGGTTTTCTTTTTGTAGTCTGTGATTGACTGTAGACCCTGCCACATACCTCTTGTGTCTGAGCCGTTGAATTGCGACTCTACTTTGTCTCTATACTGACGCTTAGCTTGTTTGATTGCCTTGCGGAGGGAATAGCTACACTGTTTGTATTCGGTCATGTTTTCGGTCACCTTTGCCCTGATTAAAAGCAGTGGTTCGGCTTTCAGTTTTGCTGAATGCTGCCATCAATCCACGGTTTTTGGTTTGGGAATGTGCCAATGCACAGAACATTCAACACACTCTTGAACAGCTAACTCCACACTCTCACGGCACAGGCTGAGCACCTGAGACATGAAACGAACTACCCCATCTCACAGTCGGCTCAATAGGCAATTAGTCTGGAGATGCTGCTGGTAGTGTGTTGGCGAGATGCTGGACAAAAGATTGACATGCCTAGTTAAATAAAGGTTCAATAAAATGTTTTTTTTTAAATGCATGAGCAAAAAATACTCATAATGACTTTACACAGAGTAGGCTACTGAAACAGACAGTGATGTGGCACTCTGTGGTGAGGCTGGGGCAGGCTGCAATGCATGCAGGAGGAAGCAGAGGAGACAGAGGTCAGTACTGTAGTTCCCAAACTTGGGGTTGGGGCATGACATTACAATTACAATCTTTGTAGATGGACTGAGGTGAATGAAGCTACAGCAGCCAAGGTGATAATGGCTGGGGTCTTTTTAGCTTGTTTTTGCTGTTCTCCAAATAGCATTTTAAAGAGTTTTGTATTGAATAGAAATGCAGTAAATGAGCTTAATTTCTATAGACAAATTCCCTGGGGGAAACACCTAAATATTGTCCGTAGCTACACATGATCCCTGAGACAGCGAGAGATATAGAGATAAATATATAGAAATGGAAGGAGAGAGGAGGAGAGAAAGAGAGAGTGAGTAAGGAGAAAGGAGTGAGAGAGAGAGAAAGAGAGAGAGTGCGTATGTGTGAGTGTGTATCAGACCCCTGCTATGCACTGACCTGGCGTGTAGTCCGTCTGTCCCGTAGGGCTGCAGCAGGTACTGATGGACAGTCTTGTTACGTAAGGTTCCCGCCAGCTTGATTTTCTTCCTCGACCGATGCAGGTTGATGATATAGATCGTTATGGACCCTCTCACGTAGTTATGACTGGAAGGCAGAGATGATATAGATCGTTATGGACCCTCTCACGTAGTTATGACTGGAAGGCAGAGATGATATAGATCGTTATGGACCCTCTCACGTAGTTATGACTGGAAGCCAGAGATGATATAGATCGGTATGGACCCTCTCACGTAGTTATGACTGAAAGGCAGAGATGATATAGATCGTTATGGACCCTCTCACGTAGTTATGACTGAAAGGCAGAGATGATATAGATCGTTATGGACCCTCTCACGTAGTTATGACTGGAAGGCAGAGATGATATAGATCGTTATGGACCCTCTCACGTAGTTATGACTGAAAGGCAGAGATGATATAGATCGTTATGGACCCTCTCACGTAGTTATGACTGGAAGGCAGAGATGATATAGATCGTTATGGACCCTCTCACGTAGTTATGACTGAAAGGCAGAGATGATATAGATCGTTATGGACCCTCTCACGTAGTTATGACTGGAAGGCAGAGATGATATAGATCGTTATGGACCCTCTCACGTAGTTATGACTGAAAGGCAGAGATGATATAGATCGTTATGGACCCTCTCACGTAGTTATGACTGGAAGGCAGAGATGATATAGATCATTATGGACCCTCTCACATAGTTATGACTGAAAGGCAGAGAAGATATAGATCGTTATGGACCCTCTCATGTAGTTATGACTGGAAGGCAGAGCAGAGAAGCATTCTAAATTAAAAAGCAAGTAAAGGTAAACACAAATATTTGTTTTAATGGTCTTCTTGTTCTTCTTCTAATTGCATGAATCAGTCACAAAACACCAAGCATCACCCCCCACTGCAGAGACTACCTTGTGTTGCTTTCTCACTCCCCTTTTCCCACTATGTCAATCTAGATCTGTAAGGTGCTCTATGGTGTCTTCCTCTGCCAAGCACAATAGAAACGTCAATAACTGATCAGGAGAAGAGACATGTTAAAAACAGAGTAAAGCCTCTTCCGGACAATTTAATAACAGGATCAAAACAATCTCGTGAAACCAAAATCAAAACCAAGCATTCCATAAACTCACTGTAATATATTATTTATCTTTATAAGATTTATAAGAATCCTAAACCTATCATTTATGTTTAGTTTATGAATCCAGATAAAACTGTATTTTGTGTTATTCTTCCATTGCCCTCTGAGCCCTTTTTCTAGATGTTTACAGTACATTTCATAATACTGTGGTATATGCCCAGATTGAAGGGATCTAATATGTTTTTATATGCTCAAGACCTAAGACCTGTAGTCTCTACTCACATCACATTAGGGATCAATTGGAGGGTGTGAAAGTGTGGGACTGACCTCCTAGAATTACACAGACAACACTGCATGTGTTGAGAGTGCTGGGGAGAGGATTTAGGGAATATTGGCCAAAGATAAGAAAAACATGATAACATGTAATAAACTGCATAATGTGAAGGCTGGATCAACACAACTGGAGTGGTACCATATGTTTCAGGGTGTGTGTGTGTGCACCATAGGTTTCAGAGGACCACATTGTTAAGGGTCAGGGTTGGGCTTTGTCAGATCGGTCGATTAGCGATCCTTCTCTGATTAGCAATCTCTCCATCTCTCTCGCTCTCCATCTCTCACGGCTTCAGGTTTTTGTTCATTCTCTGTTTCTACACCTCATCATACAACAAGGGAATGCTGAGCAGACCCACAGAGAGCCGATTCAAGTGACTTGAGAAATGCAAACATAGACACATGGACAGAGAACAGATTAGAATCAGGGTTGGTCACGTCTGTAAACAGAAAGCAACGTCTGTCTGTCTTTGTGTCAGACAGTGTAATCGGTCAGCCCTGGAGTATTTCTTCTGCTCAACTATTGAAGCCTTATGCCAAACATTGCTCAGGGCTGGGATGTATCAGACAGAAAGAGATGGAGTGTTAGATACCGATAGATTAGACGAAGAGATGGAGAGAGGGATAAAGACTGTCCAGGATTTCAAAACGATGAGGTTCTGAGGCATTAGAAGCAGGAACATAAACAACCTTTCACGTTGTTTGATGCTGGAGCATTGGTTTAGAGTGAAACAGACCATGCTAACCACTAAATGTCTGGAAAGCTAAAAACTGCTAACTGGCTAGAAGAACACAATACCCAAAAGAGTACTGAAACCGCTAACTGGCTAACTGGCTAGAAGAATACAATACCCTTGATAGCAAAAGCGTACTGAAACTGCTAACTGGTTAAAAGAGGATGAATGTTGAGATCCAGATACTGTATAAGTGCCGTGCCAGGGGCTAAAGACTCCCATCATAAAAGGCGTCCTATCCTTCCAGGTGCCAGATGGAAAGCATTGGATGACAACTATTTCAAATCTCTGCAGATCTGTCAACAGGCCACACCATGGGTAACAGATCAGATGTGAGGTGTGTCTGTATCAGTAGATCCCGAGTCCCTAGAGTGTATCATTACGCTACTGCTCTCTACACCACACCTGCAGCTGAGAGTGAATAGAACAGACACATCCAATGGCCTTGACCTGAGGATAAAGATCAAAGAACATGTTCACCAGCAAAGATGGAAGACTGATAAACGCTTATAGGTGTTTATTGTATATTCAATAAAAATAGAGAACATAGTTATTACATATAGATAATGTAGTGTGCGGAGCCAGGTGAACAGATGTAACTGAGCAGTGTGTGTATAGGTGGGACGGAGGGAAGTAAGTCTAGCCTGGTGCTGAAAGCTCTGCTGCTGACCTGTTACACATCACATACGGCTGGGTTTAATGATAACCTTAAACAGGGGTCGGTGCTGCTCTTTATCTATTCTGGGACAGACGTACCTATTGTACCTACATCTCCCCTCACACTCCCCCAAAACCCCCCCAACCAATCCGAGCTGAGATAAAGGACTGTTGCCGCCTCTTTGACGAAGAGAAGAGTCCCTCACACACCTGATAAGTGATACCTGTTAAGTTGTATGGCCTGACCGCTCTGAAAGACTGAGTAGTCTGGATGAAGGTTATTTATGAGCTGACCAGGCACAATTGTGGCAGGCTGGGTAATTAATGTGATTTATCATGGCTAGAGTGGCTTATTAATGGGCTATAGTGCAGGAGAGACTAGACACAGTGACTAGACACCATGCCTCAGGTGTCTGTGAATCTATTAAGAATGTAACACCAAGGTAAGGAAAATGGGACAAGCCATAGAAGTCTGAGCTTTGAGTGCTTTTTAGCCACCAAACTAATCTTTGTCCTTAGGCCAAAATTGTACTTACAAAATTGTACTTGTGGAATCTGGTACAATTTGGCTGTAATTTTTACTTGTGGAAGCTGGTACAATGTATGGCTGTGTTTTTACTTGTGGAAGCTGGTACAGTGTATGGCTGTGTTTTTACTTGTGGAGGCTGGTACAGTGTATGGCTGTGTTTTTACTTGTGGAAGCTGGTACAGTGTATGGCTGTAATTTTACTTGTGGAAGCTGGTACAATGTATGGCTGTGTTTTTACTTGTGGAAGCTGGTACAATGTATGGCTGTGTTTTTACTTGTGGAAGCTGGTACAGTATATGGCTGTGTTTTTACTTGTGGAAGCTGGTACAATGTATGGCTGTGTTTTTACTTGTGGAAGCTGGTACAATGTATGGCTGTGTTTTTACTTGTGGAAGCTGGTACAGTGTATGGCTGTGTTTTTACTTGTGGAAGCTGGTACAATGTATGGCTGTGTTTTTACTTGTGGAGGCTGGTACAGTGTATGGCTGTGTTTTTACTTGTGGAAGCTGGTACAGTGTATGGCTGTGTTTTTACTTGTGGAAGCTGGTACAGTGTATGGCTGTAATTTTTACCTGTGGCAGCTGGTACAGTGTATGGCTGTGTTTTTACTTGTGGAAGCTGGTACAGTGTATGGCTGTGTTTTTACTTGTGGAAGCTGGTACAATGTATGGCTGTGGTTTTTACTTGTGGAAGCTGGTACAGGGCTGCAGCACTTACTTGTGGAAGCTGGTACAATGTATGGCTGTGGTTTTTACTTGTGGAAGCTGGTACAGGGCTGCAGCACTTACTTGTGGAAGCTGGTACAATGTATGGCTGTGGTTTTTACTTGTGGAAGCTGGTACAGGGCTGCAGCACTTACTTGTGGAAGCTGGTACAATGTATGGCTGTGGTTTTTACTTGTGGAAGCTGGTACAGGGCTGCAGCACTTACTTGTGGAAGCTGGTACAATGGGCGTAAATGCGTAGTTTGTCTCGGATGACCCTCCCTGGCCGTGGTTTCCTCTGTAAGCCTGCTACCCGCACCGCCAACACCCTGGGGCCCACCAGACGCTTGAACACCAGTGAGAACCAATAGTCCTGGAACACACACACACACACACACACACACACACACACACACACACACACACACACACACACACACACACACACACACACACACACACACACACACACACACACACACACACACACACACACACACACACACCTGTTACACAGTGCAAAGCCAAACACAGCATGCACAACCAGATCGCAAATTGAGCATGAGCTACCATAGTAATGTTCCCTGTTCCATTGTGTTCCACTGAGGCAATTGACATGTCAACAACTACATAAGGTCAAGCTAACTAGTGTCAATGTCCACGCCCCCACTGAAATGTAATGAGCATAATACAAATCCCCATAAACATCTGTCAGTTTAAGCTAGAGATATCTGTTTTTTGCCTTGGATGCGTCTCAATCCACCGCATCCACCATGTCGCACTTCCGCATCTGAGGTGAAAGGTGACAGAGCTAGAGAGGTGTTTGTCAGACCAGGAGACATCTGAGGTGAAAGGTGACAGAGCTAGAGAGGTGTTTGTCAGACCAGGAGACATCTGAGGTGAAAGGTGACAGAGCTAGAGAGGTGTTTGTCAGACCAGGAGACATCTGAGGTGAAAGGTGACAGAGCTAGAGAGGTGTTTGTCAGACCAGGAGACATCTGAGGTGAAAGGTGACAGTTAGAGAGGTGTTTGTCAGACCAGGAGACATCTGAGGTGAAAGGTGACAGAGCTAGAGAGGTGTTTGTCAGACCTTCTCACAAAATCGTCTGTAGCACCCGAATGGTTTGGCCTACAAACAATTATGACCCTCTACGCGAACATGTCAGTTGAGTTGCTCTAGGACTCCCACAGGCCTCACAAGACTCATCAGAAGGTCCCCTGGTACCATTTTAATTAATGTATATATGGAGACTGTTTAGTGCCAAAAATAAGGGGTGTAAAAAAAAAAAAAATTTCCTGATCTTTCTTATATCTCTCAGATAGAGGACAGATACTTCAGAACAAACTTCCTTTTGATATTTTGGGAATGTTTTTTCATGTAGTGAATCTGTTATTCGATGGGTTTGTATGGCCTAATAGCAATAAGGCCTCCAAAACATTGTCTTCAACATTTTGTTTCGGGGGGATACTTCCAGGAGTCTTAAAATTCAAAATCAAATAGCTAAATGATCCTTGGTATGACATTCTTAAACAACTCCACATAGCTTAGTAGAACCGGCTTAGCCAGGTCTTAGACTGTAAGGGGCTAAATGAGAGCATCCTGGAGATGGAGATCTGGTTGTACTGTACATGTAGTATGTCAGAACAGGCGGTTGCAGAGGTGGCAAAACACTCCCCTGTATCTAACAGTTGTACACAACAGAAACACAATATAAGATACCACAGAGAATGTGTTGAGAGAATCAACTGAATGCTGAGCCCTCAGTGTTTACAAGTGTCCAGTTCAACGCAAATCCAAAATGATAACAGTATTCACCTCAATTAAAAGCAGTAGAAGAAGACGTGGGGAAAGCAGAGGCTGTACTGGTGCCTAGTTACAGTGATGCCCAGACCAGGGTTAGAAGCTGGATACCGATGCTTCAGTCTTTATTGAAAGAGACAATATAATATATACTATTGGATCCCACAGTGAGGAGCTATTACTAGTCTTTGTTATGTTTATTTAGCTGCAGGATCGATGTGAACGTCAAATAAAATGAAAGTCAAAAATGTAACTGTTGTGGGAAATATGCCTGGGAAAAAACCTGGTTGAAATACTGAAATGAAAAATACAATAGAATACCACACTGCCCTCTCAGCAAAGACATGGGAGCCTTGGACATGTATTCACACGTCAACCCCCTGGCAGAGCAGAGCACGCAACTTTACAGTGGTCTCAGCACCTCTCCTTTTTCTCCACTCTTCTACCTTTCTCTCCTCTGTTATGCCCCTGTCTTCTCTCCTCTCCTCTGTTATGCCCCTGTCTTCTCTCCTCTCCTCTGTTATGCCCCGGTCTCCTCTCCTCTCCTCTGTTATGCCCCTGTCGTCTCTCCTCTCCTCTGTTATGCCCCTGTCTCCTCTCCTCTCCTCTCCTCTGTTATGCCCCTGTCTTCTCTCCTCTCCTCTGTTATGCCCCTGTCTCCTCTCCTCTCCTCTCCTCTGTTATGCCCCTGTCTTCTCTCCTCTCCTCTGTTATGCCCCTGTCTCCTCTCCTCTCCTCTGTTATGCCCCTGTCTTCTCTCCTCTCCTCTGTTATGCCCCTGTCTTCTCTCCTCTCCTCTGTTATGCCCCTGTCTTCTCTCCTCTCCTCTGTTATGCCCCTGTCTTCTCTCCTCTCCTCTGTTATGCCCCTGTCTTCTCTCCTCTCCTCTGTTATGCCCCTGTCTTCTCTCCTCTCCTCTGTTATGCCCCTGTCTCCTCTCCTCTCCTCTCCTCTGTTATGCCCCTGTCTTCTCTCCTCTCCTCTGTTATGCCCCTGTCTCCTCTCCTCTCCTCTGTTATGCCCCTGTCTTCTCTCCTCTCCTCTGTTATGCCCCGGTCTCCTCTCCTCTCCTCTGTTATGCCGCTGTCTTCTCTCCTCTCCTCTGTTATGCCCCTCTCTTCTCTCCTCTCCTCTGTTATGCCCCTCTCTTCTCTCCTCTCCTCTGTTATGCCCCTGTCTTCTCATCCTCTCCTCTGTTATGCCCCTGTCTTCTCTCCTCTCCTCTGTTATGCCCCTATCTTCTCTTCTCTCCTCTCCTCTGTTATGCCCCTGTCTTCTCATCCTCTCCTCTGTTATGCCCCTGTCTTCTCATCCTCTCCTCTGTTATGCCCCTGTCTTCTCATCCTCTCCTCTGTTATGCCCCTGTCGTCTCTCCTCTCCTCTGTTATGCCCCTCTCTTCCCTCCTCTCCTCTGTTATGCCCCTCTCTTCCCTCCTCTGTTATGCCCATGTCTTCTCTCCTCTCCTCTGTTATGCCCCTGTCTTCTCTCCTCTCCTCTGTTATGCCCCTGTCTTCTCTCCTCTCCTCTGTTATGCCCCTGTCTTCTCTCCTCTCCTCTGTATGCCCCTCTCTTCTCTCCTCTCCTCTGTTATGCCCCTGTCTTCTCATCCTCTCCTCTGTTATGCCCCTGTCTTCTCTCCTCTCCTCTGTTATGCCCCTATCTTCTCTTCTCTCCTCTCCTCTGTTATGCCCCTGTCTTCTCATCCTCTCCTCTGTTATGCCCCTGTCTTCTCATCCTCTCCTCTGTTATGCCCCTGTCTTCTCATCCTCTCCTCTGTTATGCCCGTCTTCTCATCCTCTCCTCTGTTATGCCCCTGTCTTCTCATCCTCTCCTCTGTTATGCCCCTGTCTTCTCATCCTCTCCTCTGTTATGCCCCTGTCTTGTCATCCTCTCCTCTGTTATGCCCCTGTCTTCTCATCCTCTCCTCTGTTATGCCCCTGTCGCCTCTTCTCTCCTCTGTTATGCCCCTGTCTTCTCTCCTCTCCTCTGTTATGCCCCTGTCTTCTCATCCTCTCCTCTGTTATGCCCCTCTCTTCCCTCCTCTCCTCTGTTATGCCCCTGTCTTCTCATCCTCTCCTCTGTTATGCCTCTCTCTTCCCTCCTCTCCTCTGTTATGCCCCTGTCGTCTCTCCTCTCCTCTGTTATGCCCCTCTCTTCCCTCCTCTCCTCTGTTATGCCCCTGTCTTCTCTGCTCTCCTCTGTTATGCCCCTGTCGTCTCTGCTCTCCTCTGTTATGCCACTGTCTTCTGTCCTCTCCTGTCCTCTGTTATTCCCCTGTCTTCTCTGCTCTCCTCTGTTATGCCCCTGTCTTCTCTGCTCTCTCCCCTGTCATGCCCCTCTCCTCTTTCCCCAGACTCAACACCTCACCAGAGGTTCTGAACAACATGTGTGTGTCAGGAAGTTTCCATGCAATCCTGCATATGGCAACATTTAAGGGCTTATTTTTTTCCATCAGGCCAAGCTTTAATTTAATTTGCTGCTCCGTTATTGGGAGAGCCCAGAGTACTGTAAGAGTACAGAACCGAAGTGTACAATTTGGGCTATAGACAGGCCTATAGACAGGCCTACAGACAGGCCTACAGACAGGGCTATAGACAGGCCTACAGACAGGCCTATAGACAGGCCTATAGACAGGCCGATAGACAGGCCTATAGACAGGCCTATAGACAGGCCTACAGACAGGCCTACAGACAGGCCTACAGACAGGCCTATAGACAGGCCTATAGACAGGGGCAGCTGGGAACAGAGCACACACTATTATGAAGAGATCTGTAGATTTAGGACTGTGTGTAGACTGTGATTCTTTGGGTGAGAGCCTTGGAGTATAGACTGTGGTTCTTGGGGTGAGAGCCTTGGAGTATAGACTGTGGTTCTTGGGGTGAGAGCCTTGGAGTATAGACTGTGGTTCTTGGTATGAGAGCCTTGGAGTATAGACTGTGGTTCTTGGAGTGAGAGCCTTGGAGTATAGACTGTGGTTCTTGGGGTGAGAGCCTTGGAGTATAGACTGTGGTTCTTGGAGTGAGAGCCTTGGAGTATAGACTGTGGTTCTTGGAGTGAGAGCCTTGGAGTATAGACTGTGGTTCTTGGAGTGAGAGCCTTGGAGTATAGACTGTGGTTCTTGGGGTGAGAGCCTTGGGGTATAGACTGTGGTTCTTGGGGTGAGAGCCTTGGAGTATAGACTGTGGTTCTTGGGGTGAGAGCCTTGGAGTATAGACTGTGGTTCTTGGCGTGAGCGCCTTGGAGAGTAGACTGTAATTACGAGTACCCCTCTCTAGCCAGCTGGAAAGAGAGATAATATCAAACACTGGGGAAACTATTTTATTCTCCTTTTACACTGTGTCTATCTGTAAAGAAGCCTGGTATTCTACATTAGAGCCTCGTGTTCTATGGGTCTATCAGTCTATATAGATTGGCCTGGTTTCCAAGAGACATAACCCATGGGGTCAGTTAAACTTCCTGACCTCCACAGATGTCTGTCTCGGTGTGATCAGTCAGAACTGTGATTAACGAGCAGGTTCAACCAGGCTATTCTGTGTATCTGATTTACTAACAGAGAGAGATGGAGATGTCAATGAGAAGTCTACGGGCTGTGCCCAGTTATACATCTGGAGAGCAGGGAGAGAATACACCCAGGGATGGAGAGTGGATAGTCCACCCTGAGAATGTGGTATAGTCTGAAGAGATCAGTTTATAAGTACCCAGCTAGAACATAACGTTCTGAGAACCATGTTTCTTAGAGCTTGGTGAGAGCGTGGTTGTCCTGTGGTTATTTTTCATACTACCTTCCCACAACGTCCTGGGAATGGTGCAGTACAGTTGCTTGGCTTTGGAACATTTTCAGCATATTTAAGGAACTTGACGAAAAAAAAGTTATTTTCTTCGTATTTCATTACTTTTAACAGAACGTTTCCTTAAAGTTCACACGTGGTTAAATGTTCTTAAAATACTAATTTGGTAATGTTCGAGGAACGTTCTCCAACTGGTTTGACATTGGGAATGTTCTCAGAAAACACTAAGAAACAATGTACTTCAGAGTAACTTTTCCTTCAGGTTTCGTCCTGGTTCTATTTAAAGTCATGTTCTCAAATTGTTCAGAGAAAGTAAGAAAACTTTCCTTAAAAAAAGCAGAGGAAAAATGTTGTAACATTCAGAGAACATTCTAAGAATATTATTTAAAAACATATACATTCCATTCTCAGCATCAACAGAACTCTCTCTATCCTCTGTCTTGTTAAGTGTGTCCAGGTGTGTCAGCCGCGCCCACTAATTGGCCACACCTGATCTGAATGAGTACTTTTTTCGTTTGAAATGGGGTCTGTTTGAATAAAAGAAAAAGAACAGCTTTGTATGCGTAAAAAAAAACATGCCATGCTAACTCCATCCTGGGGGCGCGCAGTGGACTAAATCCACGTATAGTGAATAGAAAATGATAGGTTCAAATCGCACTGATGCTGTCTATCCACATTATCTGCAGTGAGCACAGATCGGCTTACTGTGACAATGTCAGCCGCTGTGGAGAATACCCTCTCGCTAGGGACAGAGGACATGAGGGTATATTAACACGTTGGTCTTCCACCATGTAAGTGGATCAGCATCCAGGGGAATACAGTCCACTTCCCTCTATGAGGTCACCTCCTCCTCTACGACCTTGATCTTTGACTTGGAACAACTCGCCAAAAAGCTCAGCCATGGCAGTCTTCTTTTCTGGAGGAGAACCCCTGCCGTCTGCCGTCTCTGGAGAGGGGTTGGCTCCTGTGGTATCTGTGGCTTGACCCTGCAGAATTAAATTAGATAAATGAAGTGGCTTTAAAGTGTCTTTAAAAATATGATTTATTGTTAGAAATATATATCAGACACTATGACAATTACAATTATTACTTTATAATTAATTGTTAAATCACAAATTAATAAAATAATAAATGTCACATTAACAAATAAATACAATACCTGTTGTATATTGGTCACAATCTCTGCTGTGTGTTCATTGTAGACTCTCAGACGAGCAGCAACATCCAGGTGCAGCAGGGACTTGAACCGGGGATCCAAAGCTGTGCTCTTGTGTAAGAAGTCTTGGACACCAGGGTCAGCATACTAGGCTCCAGGTTAACTCTGATAGCAGTCTTGACATCCCTTACTGCGGGTTCATCTTCATCAGATGCCACCATTGATTTCAGGATCATTGTTTTCATAGGCAGGACCATGGAAACTGATGGAATGCTCTCAGTGCAGATCAGTGTTGTGACTGTTTTGAGAGGTTTGCACACATCGATAACTTCCTCTGCTAGTCTTATGTCATTTTCAGACAAAGTCACAATATGTTTGACATTCTTCCTCACAGCTTGATCAGTCAGTGTAGAATACAATACAACTTTCTGCTCAAGGTATCTCTCAACCATGTCATGGCTTGAATTCCATCTAGTAGGGACATCTTGTATCAGTTTGTGGTTTGGCAGCTCCAGCATCTCCTGTTTTGTCTTGAAAACATGTGCAGCAGTTGTGCTTTTATAAAAGGATACCACCTTCCTGATCTTTGCTAGGAGGCGAGAGACTGGATTGACTGACATTGCTTTTTGAGATGCAGATTAATAACGTGAGCAAAGCATCCTCTCTGTGGCCCCAATCCAGCTAGTGCCAATGCATTTACAATATTTCTAGTGTTTATACTTGCGTACTATTGTTTGTACAGATGAACGTGGCATTTGGAAATTGCTCCCAAGGATGAACCAGACTTGTGGAGGTCCACAATTTTTTTCCAGAGATCTTGGCTGATTTCTTTTGATTTTACCATGATGTCAAGCAAAGAGGCACTGAGTTTGAAGGTAGGCCTTGAAATACATCCACAGGTACACCTCAGCAGGTAGCCTAGTGGTTAGAGTGTTGGGCCAGTAACCGAAAGGTTGCTAGACCAAATCCCTGAGCTGACAAGGTAAAAATCTGTCATTCTGCCCCCTGAACAAGGCAGTTAACCCACTGTTCCTAGGCTGTCATTGTAATTAAGAACTTGTTCTTAACGGACTTGCCTTGTTAAATAAAGATTAAATAAAAAAAATTGACAAAATGTATGTCAATTAGCCTATTAGAAGCTTCTAAAGACATTACAGAATTTTCGGGAATTTTCCAAGCTGTTTAAAGGCACAGTCAACTTAATGTATGGAAACTTCTGACCTACTGGAATTGTGATACAGTGAATTAGAAGTAAAATAATCTGTCTGTAAACAATTGCTGGATAAATTTATTGTCATGCACATAGTAGTCCTAACCAACTTGCCCAAACTATAGTTTATTAACAAGAAATGTGTGGAGTGGTTGAAAAACGAGCTTTAATGACTCCAACCTAAGTGTATGTGAACTTCCGACTTCAACTGTGTGTGTATATATATACATATATATTTTTTTTTCTTATTTTTTCCCCTAGCTATAATATATGATTCATGTATTGTTCGGTTCGCAGTGCGTACCGAACCGTGCACTGTGGACCCTGTACCGAACGGTTCAATATGAATACACGTACCGTTTCACCCCTAGTTAGAATGCTTCTAATTAGGAGAGGGGTTAACAATGTGCAGTCCGTTTTAATTAGGGGCGGGTATACAAGCAATCTGGAACACACTGCACCACCCATCGCACCTTCACAAAAAACATGGCTAAAGTGTAAATGTGCACTGTCCCTGTAAAAATAAAAATAAATTCAAATAAACTCAAACTTAAACCTGCAGTAAATAGTAACACACAGCAACATAACCATTTAATCAACCAGAAAACACGAGCAGTATCTTTTCAACAGCCCTCTGTGTCTTTAAATGCTGGAATCAGAGAGAGAGAGAGAGAGAGAGAGAGAGATGACAGGATCTCGTAGAGGAATGAAAAAGAAAGAAGAGAAAAAGGAGGGTGAGAGCGATAGAATAATGAAAAGAGAGGCATACCAGGACCTATAAACAGGGAGAAAAGAGAAGGAGAGCAGAGGGAGGCCCGTATCAGTTTAACAGACAAACCACCCAGGAAGCAGGTTAATATACTAAGCTGAGGTCACATCCCAAACATTTTCAGATGTGCTGGGCCAAAAACACGTTTTACATTTCCTGCAGGGTGAACAGGGTGATCAAATTAAGATCCTACATCCTACAAAGATATAAACGCATGAAACAATTTCAAAGATTTCACTGAGGTAGAGTTCATATAAGGAAATCAGTCAATTTACATGAATTCATTAGGCCCTAATCTATAGATTTCAATTGACTGGGCAGGGCTGCAGCCATGGATGGGCGTTGGAGGGCATAGGCCCACCTACTTGGCAGCCAGGCCCACCCACTGGGGAGCCAGGCCCAGCCAATCAGAATGAGTTTTTGCCCACAAAAGGGCTTTTTTACAGACAGAAATACTCCTCAGGTTCATCAGCTGTCCAGCTGGCTGGTCTCAGACGATCCCGCAGGTGAAGAAGCCGAATGTGGAGGTCCTGGGCTGATGTGGTTACACGTGGTCTGTGGTTGTGAGGCCGGTTGGACGTACTGCCAAATTCTCTAAATCAACGTTGGAGGCAGCTTATGGTAGAGAAATTAACATTAAATTCTCTGGCAACAACTCTGGAGGACATTCCTGCAGTCAGCATGCCAATTGCACGCTCCCTCAAAACTTAAGATATCTGTGGCATTGTGTTGTGTGACAAAACTACACATTTTAAAGTGGCTTTTTATTGTCCCCAGCACAAGGTGCACCTGTGTAATGATCATGCTGTTTAATCAGCTTCTTGCCACACCTGTCTGGTGGATGGATTATCTTGGCGAAGGAGACATGCTCACTAACAGGGATGTAAACAAATTTGTGCCCAAAATCTGAGAGAAATAAGCTTTTTGTGAGTACGGAACATTTCTGGGATATTTTATTTCAGCTCATGAAACTTGGGACCAACACTTTACATGTTGCTTTAATTTTTTGGATCAGTGTATATCAGAGTTCTGTAAATGATTATTTTCTGTCTAGTGCCTGGACCATTTAGAAATGCTCATCTCTGTGATATATATCAGAAACAATAGACTGTTCATTTATTTTACTAGGTAAGTCAGTTAACTTCTTATGGCTGGGGGCAGTATTGAGTAGCTTGGATGAATAAGGTGCCCAGAGTAAACTACCTGCTACTCAGGCCCAGAAGTTAAGATATGCATATCATTAATAGATTTGGATAGAAAACACTCTGAAGTTTCTAAAACTGTTTGAATGATGTCACACCTGTCTGTCATCAGATGACACTCATAGAACTTCATGTTACACAATACATGTATGTTTTGTTCGGTAAAGTTCATATTTATATCCAAAAATCTCAGTTTACATAGGCACGTTATGTTCAGTAGTTCCAAAACATCCGGTGATTTTGCAGAGAGCCACATCAATTTACAGGAATACTCATTATAAATGTTGATGAAAATACAAGTGTTATGCATGGAATTTTAGGTCCACTTCTCCTTAATGCAACCGCTGTGTCAGATTTCAAAAACACTTTACAAAAAAAGCACACCATGCAATAATCTGAGTACAGCGCTCAGAGACCAACACAACCCAAACAGATATCCGCCATGTTGTGTGGTCAACAGATGTACAGTAACCTTTCAGTTACTAGTCCAACGCACTAACCACTAGGCTACCTGCCGCCTCACTGCTCACGCTGTCTACCCTGAGCAGTCACAAAAAACTGTCTGTTCTCACCTTCACAGCGGGAAATAGACTTCCCAAGGACACCTGCAACAATGGGAGCACACTCTGTAAATGTTATTAACAGTACATTCGGAAAGAATTCATACACCTTGACTTTTTCCACATTTTGTTACGTTCCAGCCTTATTCTCAAATTGATTAAATGTTTTTTTTTTGTCATCAATCTATACACAATACCCCATAATGACAAAGCAAAAACTTTTAGCAAATTTATTAGAAATAAAAACGGAAAATATCACATTTACATAAGTATTCAGACCCTTTACTCAGTACTTTGTTGAAGCACCTTTGGCAGCAATTACAGCCATGAGTCTTCTTGGGTATGACGCTACAAACTTGGCACACCTGTATTTTGGGAGTTTCTCCAATTCTTCTCTGCAGATCCTCTCAAGCTCTGTCAGGTTGGATGGGGAGTGTTGCTGCACAGCTATTTTCAGGTCTCACCAGAGATTGGGTTCAATTCCAGGCTCTGGCTGGGCCACTCAAGGACATTCAAAGACTTGTCCCGAAGCCACTCCTGCGTTGTCTTGGCTGTGTGCTTAGGGTTGTTGTCTTGTTGGAAGGTAAACCTTCGCCCCAGTCTGACGAACTGAGTACTCTGGAGCAGGTTTTCATCAAGGATCTCTGCTCCGTTCATCATGCTTCACCATAGGGATGGTGCCAGGTTTCCTAAAGACGTGACGATTGGCGTTCAGGCCAAAGAGTTCAATCTTGGTTTCATCAGACCAGAGAATCTTGTTTCTCATGGCCTGAGAGTCTTTAGGTGCCTTTTGGCAAAGTCCAACCTGGCTGTCATGTGCCTTGTACTGAGGAGTGGCTTCCTTCTGGCCACTCTACCATAAAGGCCTGATTGGTGGAATGCTGCAGAGATGGTTGTCCTTCTGGAAGGTTCTCCCATCTCCACAGAGGAACTCTAGAGCTCTGTCAGAGTTACCATCGGGTTCTTGGTCACCTCCCAGACCAAGGGCCTTCTCCCCCGATTGCTCAGTTTGGCCAGGTGGCCAGCTCTAGGAAGAGTCTTCCAAAACCTTCCATTTATGATGGAGGCCACTGTGTTCTTGGGGACCTTCAATGCTGCTGAAATGTTTTTGTACCCTTCCCCAGATCTTTGCGTCGACACAATCCTGTCTCGGAGTTCTACAGACAATTCCTTTGACCTCATGGCTTGATTTTTGCTCTGACATGCACTGTCAACTGTGGGACCTTTTATAGACAGGTGTGTGCCTTTCCAAATCATATCCAATCAATTGAATTTACCCCAGGTGAACTCCAAACAAGTTGTAGAAACATCTCAAGGATGATCAATGGAAACAGGATGCACCTGAGCTCAATTTTGAGTCTCATAGCAAAGGGTCTGAATACTTATGTAAATAAATTATTTCAAAATGTTTATAAATTTGCTAAAAAAAAATCAAAAAAACTTTTTGGGCTTTGTTATGTTATTGTGTGTAGATTGCTGAGGATTATTATATATATTTTTTAATAAGGCTGTAATGTAACAAAACGTGGAAAAAGTCAAAGGAGTCTGAATACTTTCCAAAGGCACTGTATGTAGAGTATATCATTCCAAACAATATGTTTTAAAATGAGCAAAATCAGAAAGCGTCATTTAGAGATATTCATATTTCTATGTTTTAATGTTGAATAAATTAATGTTAAGAAAAAAATTCAGGATGAAGACATACACACTATAAGTAGTATAATGACGCCAAGATGTTGTCTGTATCATGTACAGTTCATAGTTCATAGGGTCTTACAGGAGGCACGTAAAAATCTAAAAAGGGGCTAAAATTGCCACTTTCATCATGATTTAAAAAAAAAAATGGTTTGTGATACAAATGTAAAAAGTATGTCAATCACCTTTCTTCCCATTTAAGTTTGTATGTGACAATTGCCAGAACAATCTGAGATACCAAAAATATTTTCCATTGTGATTGTGATCATAGCCTGGGGGGAGCATCCTTCACAGACAATGTACAGAGAACAGAGCGGTATGGAAAATAATTGGCTGCTTCCTGATTGTTTTCTAATGTCCATCAAGCAGGTAGCTCTGTGATATTGCAGCTGGAGGATACATGAAGACTAGAACCAGAAGGAGCTGTAGAGAGATACATTCATGGAACGGTGTCATTGACTTGTAGGATGGGTTGGTATCTGAGTATCTGAGCATTGAATCGTTAGTGTGGTTGGTACTGTTGTCTAGCTTTAGAATTAACTAAGGTAAGGTAGAAGCAGAATAAGGGTTTAAAAACACTTTTTAAAGTGTATAATTCATTGTAAAATTGTGTTGAAAGCCACTTCCAAGACCTCCCAATGGCAGGTCTACACAGTAAATGTTTCATGCTTTGCACCAGGTACAGACACCAGTAATGGTCCCAGGTTGAAAAAAATCGGAATTATTCTTAATGATATATTATTTATATCCTCTAGCTTTGGAGCATTGAATAGAGACGTCTCCCTAATGAACACCACCCATCCCTGCAGCAGCTAAATATAGTAAGATGTTCTCCACATCTTCTTTAGGCATCCACCAGTTGTTGATAAATCATTTTTATGAACTTGGCGCCGCAGTACCATTGTATCACTGACTCTGTTTGGATCAAAGAGTCTTGGATGTCTCAATCTCTGGCAAAACCCGTCAAAAAGTAAACACTCCTTCTGTCCTGGTTCTGGTGACCCACAGGGTGTGCAGGCTTTTTTTCCAACCCAGCACTAAACCCCTTATTCAACTAATCAACTTGTCATCTAACCAATGATTAGTTGTGCATAAAGCTTTCCCTGAGCATAGTCTGTACCCCTGATCCCGCGTGGTACAATCCCAACCGCAGAAGGCAGTGGTGAGAGCCAGGACTGGACTATGCCTTTGCAGACAGTGCTGGAGGGGGGACGGGGGGACGGGGGGGGGGGGGGGGGACGGGAGCAGCCTTTTGTGTATCTACAGCTCAGGTTGTGCAGATCTGTCACCAGCCCAGCGCTGCACACAGAGGGGCACACATTTTGTGATGGGGGGAAGGGGAGAGTCGTGACACCATCCTAGAAAGAACGCTGGAGAAAGAACGCTGGAGAAAGAACACTGGAGAAAGAACGCTGGAGAAAGAACACTGGAGAAAGAACACTGGAGAAAGAACGCTGGAGAAAGAACACTGGAGAAAGAACGCTGGAGAAAGAACGCTGGAGAAAGAACACTGGAGAAAGAACACTGGAGAAAGAACGCTGGAGAAAGAACGCTGGAGAAAGAACGCTGGAGAAAGAACGCTGGAGAAAGAACACTGGAGAAAGAACACTGGAGAAAGAACGCTGGAGAAAGAACGCTGGAGAAAGAACGCTGGAGAAAGAACGCTGGAGAAAGAACGCTGGAGAAAGAACGCTGGAGAAAGAACGCTGGAGAAAGAACGCTGGAGAAAGAACACTGGAGAAAGAACGCTGGAGAAAGAACACTGGAGAAAGAACACTGGAGAAAGAACGCTGGAGAAAGAACACTGGAGAAAGAACGCTGGAGAAAGAACGCTGGAGAAAGAACGCTGGAGAAAGAACACTGGAGAAAGAACGCTGGAGAAAGAACGCTGGAGAAAGAACACTGGAGAAAGAACGCTGGAGAAAGAACACTGGAGAAAGAACGCTGGAGAAAGAACACTGGAGAAAGAACGCTGGAGAAAGAACGCTGGAGAAAGAACACTGGAGAAAGAACGCTGGAGAAAGAACACTAGAGAAAGAACGCTGGAGAAAGAACACTGGAGAAAGAACGCTGGAGAAAGAACACTGGAGAAAGAACACTGGAGAAAGAACACTGGAGAAAGAACACTGGAGAAAGAACACTGGAGAAAGAACACTGGAGAAAGAACACTGGAGAAAGAACGCTGGAGAAAGAACGCAAGGTGCTACAGAGGACTGAGATGAGCCTACAGTAGCTACCCAAAGCCACACTGAAGACCGGACTAAGAGTAGCTAACCAGAGTGGCAATACCTCTAATGGACTTTCCCTTGCTATACTGTGAGAATATAAAGGAATGATTTGTCCGGCGCTGCTTGACGATGATAAGGAGAGCAGAGTGTGAGACTAACCGGCAGTGGGTTGAAGTGCTGGTCTACGAGGTGTGTGTATCCATAGTCGAAGAACGAGTGTCTCAGGACCACGTCAATCCCCTGCATCGCTGCCATACCCAGAGTGTTCATCCACCTGAAACACACACACACAAACACACACACACACCCCAGTGGCGGTCAGTGGTGTTTATGATGAGGGAGGACAATTTAAATTTTTACATGAGCATTGTCTTATTTCTATTACAGCATGTTGGATGACTGTCATTCATATTCCATTCACCCAGTTCAATGTAACATTGATAGGTTTAGGCTACTACGATACTCAAATTTTCTCTATACTCATGAGGTTGCTACAACCTAGCCTATGAATGAAAGTTTACAAAGTAACCGGAATGAATACACCTCTGATCACGCGAAAACACAGTTCACGTTCATAGCAGCCACGTTGTATTCCTTGTTGCATCTATGCACTCTCTTCCTCTCACCTTTTACCTTCGCTTTTGGACTTCAATGAACAACACATCAGCTGTATGTGACCAGGCCAAAAAAATACTTTACAAGCCAAACCATGTCATAACCGCTTCACACAACCTACATCATTGTCTCCATATTAGCTAAAGTAATGTCCTAGTCAACATAGCTAATAGAACTAGTGCGTTAGTAAACCCGCTACAATCATGCAGTAATGTTACAGTGTATAGTCAGTAAACAGTTACACCGGCGGGCCCCGGTGGCAATAAATTAATAAAACCAAAAGCTTGACTTGGAAGAGTTCCAGTGTTGTGTTGGGTAGTCATAGCCAGCTTGCTAACATTGCATCCTTCTGTTTGAGCCGGGTGTTTCAGTAACTAAACTAGCCAGCCGCATTTGCTAGCTAAGTAAGTGAAACTGAAAGTGAAAAAAAGTATGAAATCTCTCTCTCTCTCCCCTCCATACTTTGAAGAAATGTATTTGTTGAAAACTGTTCAACTATTGTCTTTCTCTCTTTTTGAGTCAACTACTCACCACATTTTATACTCTGCAGTGCTAGCTAGCTGTAGCTTATGCTTTCAGTACTTGATTCATTCTCTGATCCTTTGATTGGGTGGACAACATGTCAGTTCATGCTGCAAGAGGTCTGATAGGTTGGAGAACATCCTCCGGAAGTTGTCATAATTACTATGTAAGTCTATGGAAGGGGGTGAGAATCAAGAGCCTCCTAGGTTTTGTATTGAAGTCAATGTACCAAGAGGACGGACACTAGCTGTCCTCCAGCTACACCAAAACAGCGTGTTTTAATCAAATATTTGGTGACGTGAATATATTTAGAATAGTTTTATCTAAAAATTATGACTTTTTCAATGTTTTACAATGTTTATTTTTGCCTCCACTGACATACACACAAACACACAAACACACAAAAGTGAGAATAATGCCTGAGTGTGGTGATACTTTGATTGATGTATAGGTTTTTTGATTGATTCATTTATAGATAGATTGATTGTACTTACAGAAAGCCAGCAGCGTAGGTATCAGAGAGGTTGTTGGTTCCTCCAGCCCACGCCGGACCCACTCCACCCAACCACACCTTCTTACCAGGAGCATGGCTATTCACTACCTGAGAGACACAGAGAAAGTGAGAAAGAGAGTGTGAGAGCGAGAGAGGGGGACAGAGGAAAGAGAGGGGGACAAAGAAAGAGGGGAAAGAGAGCGAGAGAGGGGGAGAGGGAGAAAAGAGAGAGAGAGAGAGAGATGGGGAGAAAGGGGGAAACACAACAGCAAAACAGGAATGAGATCAAAGAAAGAGAGAGAAAAAAGGTGGAATGAGAATCTCCTTTGTTCAATGACAGCAACATGAGGTTAGAACATTTCATTTAGTAAAAAAAAGAAGATGAATAGAACTTCTGTACGGAGCTGAACTGGACAGTCGATCTCATCCAACTAGTCCAATCCTGCTGGCCCGGAACCAGATACAGCAGCTAACCCTGGTAAATGGATATCTGTCCCGAGGACCTGTTCTCTCTGCTCTAAACAGCTTCCAGAAAATCTCTCTCTGTTCTAGCATGTCTGCAAACCATTACTACTGGCAGCAAATGGACACACACGCACACACACACAAGCACGTACACCACAAGCATGCTCACACACGTTTACATACATGGTCGCACACATATAGCATATGCATACTCCATATAACATACACATACTCCATATAACATTTACATAGTCCATATAACATTTACATAGTCCATATAACATATACATAGTCCATATAACATATACATACGCTATATAACATATACATAGTCTATATAACATATACATAGTCCATATAACATATACATAGTCCATATAACATATACATAGTCCATATAACATATACATAGTCCATATAACATATACATATACATACTCCATATTACATATACTGTACATACTCTATATAACATATACATACATACACTACATACTCCATATAACATATACATAATCTATATAACATATACATACATACACTACATACTCCATATAACATATACATAATCTATATAACATATGAATACGCCATATAACATATACATCATCTATATAACATATAAATACTCTATATAACATATACATACATACACTACATACTCCATATAACATATACATAATCTATATAACATATAAATACTATATATACCATATACATACATACACTACATACTCCATATAACATATACATAATCTATATAACATATAAGTACTCTATATAACATAGACATACTCTATATAACATAGACATACTCTATATAACATGTATTTATATACATACTCCATATAACATATACATACTCCATATAATGTATACATACTCTATATAACATATACATACTCTATATGACATATACATACTCTATATGACATATACATACTCTATATAACATATACATACTCCATTTAACATATACATACTCTACATAACATATACTATAACATACATTCTAGTGTGTTTCTATTTTGCGTGTTTTTTTATTTGATCTGACCGAGTGTTTATTCAGTACTCTTCCTTATTCTATTCTGGATTATCTATTTCATTCACCTTTGATGCACGTACTGTCACGTTCTGACCTTAGTTCCTTTTTATGTCTTTATTTTAGTTTGGTCAGGGCGTGAGTTGGGGTGGGCATTCTATGTTGTTTTTCTATGTTTTGTTCTGTAGGTCATTTTCTATGTGTTTGGCCTAGTATGGTTCTCAATCAGAGGCAGGTGTCAGTCGTTGTCTCTGATTGGGAGCCATATTTAGGTAGCCTGTTTTTCATTGTGTTTTGTGGGTGATTGTTTCCTGTTATGTGTTTGCACCTTTCGGGAGTGTTTCGATTTTCGTTTGTATCATTCACTTTGTTATTTTGTATTTTTTTAGTGTTCAGTTTTAATAAATTAAAATGGACACTTACCACGCTGCACATTGGTCCGATCCTTCTTACTCCTCGTCAGACGAAGAGGAGAATCGTTACACGTACGCACACACTCACACACAATAGGGCGGCACACATAATTATTTGATTGTTTTAATGGGCTTTGGGGGGTCCTTCCCTCTCTTTTACAATGGAGAAGAGTTGGGTATTTTCTACCAGCTCAGAGACTGTGACTAGATCTTCTCAGGGCTAGGCCCCTTTTTTTCTCCACTTCCTGTCTGAATGACGTGCCCAAAGTAAACTGCCTGTAGCTCAGGCCCTGAAGCCAGGATATGCATATAATTGGTACCATTGGAAAGAAAACACTTTGAAGTTTGCAGAAATGTTAAAATAATGTAGGAGAATATAACACAATAAATATGGTAGGAGAAAATCCAAAGAAAAAACAACCAGATTTTTTGGGTTTGTTGAGAGACCATCCTCTTAGAAATGCAAGAGAAAGGTCATATTGAAAATGTGCTCCCTGGATGCAATTCCTATGGCTTCCACAGGGTGTCATCAGTCTATGTTCAAGGTTTCAGGCTTGTAACTTCAAAAACGAATAAGAAATATCAGTTTTAGTAGAGGGGCACTGTCTTGGAAATTCGTGTGAAGACATTGCGCACCAGCCAAAACCGGTTTCCAATTGAACATACTTCTTTCCAAAATAAATATTATAGTCTGATTACATTTAAGGGTATCTGAGGAGTAAATAGAAATGTTATTTAACTTGTTAAAACAAAGTTTAGGGGTAGATTTTCGGATTCCTTTCTCTGCAAGTTGAACGAGTGGATTACTCAAATCGATGGCGCCAACTAAACAGACTTTTTGGGATATAAAGAAGGATTTTATCTAACAAAACAACACTACATGTTATAGCTGGGACCGTTTGGATGACAAATCAGAGGAAGATTTTCAAAAAGTAAGTGAATATTTAATCGTTGTATGTGACTGTATGAAACCTGTGCCGTTGGACACCTAGCCCCGCTGGCGGGACACCTAGCCCTAAGAGGTTTTAATTAATTGTGAGCACAACCGTCCCACCCTACAGAGACAGACAGACAGCACGGCCGATCCACCCTACAGACAGACAGACAGACAGACAGACAGACAGACAGACAGACAGACAGACAGACAGACAGACAGCACAGACAGACCCACCCTACAGAGACAGACAGCACAGACAGACCCACCCTACAGAGACAGACAGCACAGACAGTCCCACCCTACAGAGACAGACAGCACAGACAGCACGGCCGTCCCACCCTACAGAGACAGACAGCACAGACAGCACGGCCGTCCCACCCTACAGAGACAGACAGCACAGACAGCACGGCCGTCCCACCCTACAGAGACAGACAGCACAGACAGCACGGCCGTCCCACCCTACAGAGACAGACAGCACAGACAGCACGACCGTCCCACCCTACAGACACAGACAGCACAGACAGCACGACCGTCCCACCCTACAGACACAGACAGACAGACAGACAGCACAGACAGCACGGCCGTCCCACCCTACAGAGACAGACAGCACAGACAGCACGACCGTCCCACCCTACAGAGACAGACAGCACAGACAGCACGGCCGTCCCACCCTACAGAGACAGACAGCACAGACAGCACGGCCGTCCCACCCTACAGAGACAGACAGCACAGACAGCACGGCCGTCCCACCCTACAGAGACAGACAGCACAGACAGACCCACCCTACAGAGACAGACAGCACAGACAGACCCACCCTACAGAGACAGACAGCACAGACAGTCCCACCCTACAGAGACAGACAGCACAGACAGCACGGCCGTCCCACCCTACAGAGACAGACAGCACAGACAGCACGGCCGTCCCACCCTACAGAGACAGACAGCACAGACAGCACGGCCGTCCCACCCTACAGACACAGACAGCACAGACAGCACGACCGTCCCACCCTACAGACACAGACAGACAGACAGACAGACAGGTTCTTATGGCCTTTTTCTTCTCTCTGAGGGAAGTTACTGCTCTAAAACTGACAGTTGAGACCCATAGAACTGTGTCCTTACAGAGGTAAGGCCTATGGAGGGAGGTAGCAGGCAACAGGGGAGCAGGGGAGAAGCAGGGCAGGTGATCGGCAGAAGCACGTGTAACAGAGGTGATTTGTTGAACCACTCTTACATGATGAGTGACATTGCCTGAGACCTTATTTCAACCCTTGCCTTTTTCTCACCTTGAGTACTTTAGTGATCTGTTCGGTCAGGGTGTCCAGCAGGCGAGTCTTCAGAAAGTCCTCTACTTTGGTCACTCTGCTATCCATGTAGTAACTACAGACACAACAAAAACAAACACATGCAGAATGCAGGTGACTTCTGATAAATGCGCAGGGCGTCTTTTGTGACATCATGGTTAGGTTGTATACATGATATTTTTTTCATCTGATGCTAAATGCCCTCACTACATTACTACACTTTGCACATTAAACAGAGTTTGCACTTATCAGAAAGTATATTCAACTCATTCTCACAATTCTCACAATTATTTAATATTAACATTTAACATTTACTATGTTGGTAAGCTATGTAGATAGTTATTCCCACAAATTATATATACTTTTTGAATGATTCCTAAGATAATTTATAACGCGCTCCAGCTGAATTCAAAATGTTTTGCATGGTCTGCGTCTCAATCCACCACATCTGCCAATGGCAGCCTTCAGATGTGGCCAGACTGTGTTTGTCAGACCCTTAGACATCCTGAAAATCAGGCTTCTCACAAAATGTCTGAAGCCTCACAAGCCTCATCTGAAGGTAGCCCTGTACCAGTTTTAAAAAACAAATGGAAGTATATGGAAGTAGTTTAGTGGAAATAAAAAAGGGTTAAATTTGGTAAATAAATAATATAATAATGTCCTGATCTTTCTTCTATCTCTCAGATAGAGGACAGACACTTTAAAACAAACTTCCTTTTGATGTATGTTTTGACTATGTGTTTTTCCATGAATGAATCTGTTATTCAATGTGTTTCTATGGGCTAATAGCAATAAAGACCAATACAATGTTTATCAAATTGTTTTCTGATATATTTCTTGGATACCTAAACAGCTCCTAAAGTTCTGAATCAAACAGCTAACAGATCCTTGGTATGACCATCTGAAAACAATCCCCCCCCCCCCGGCTTAGACTCTTAAGGATTCATACAAATCGTTATAAACCAATTACTAATCATTAGTCAATTGTTTTTGCAGTACCTGATCTAAAGCGAACTGTACAAGTACAAGTCAAAAGTGTGGATACACCTACTCATTCAAGGTTTTATTCTACATTGTAGAATAATAGTGAAGACATCAAAACTATGAAATAACACATATGGAATCATGTAGTAAAGAAAAAAGTGTTAAACAAATCAACAATTTATATTATATTTGAGATACTTCAAAGTAGCCACCCTTTGCCTTGATGGCAGCTTTGCACACTGTTGGCATTCTCTCAACCAGCTTCATGAGGTAGTCACCTGGAATGCATTTCAATTAACAGGTGTGCCTTGTTAAAAGTTGATTTCTATAATTTATTTCCTTCTTAATGCGTTTGAGCCAATCAGTTGTGTTGTGACAAGGTAGGGTTGGTATACAGAACATAGCACTATTTGTCCATAAGTCCATATTATGGCAAGAACAGCTCAAATAAGCAAAGAGAAAAGAGTCCATCATTACTTTAAGATATGAAGGTCAGTCAATAAGGAAAATGTCAAGTTTTTCAAATGCAGTCGCAAAAACAATCAGCGCTATGATGAAACTGGCTCTCATGAGGACCGCCACAGGAATGGAAAACCCAGAGTTACCTCTTCTGCAGAGGAAAGTTCAATAGAGTTACCAGCCTCAGAAATTGCACCCCAAATAAATGCTTCACAGAGTTCAAGTAACAGACACATCTCAACATCAACTGTTCAGAGGAGACCACGTGAATCAGGCCTTCATGGTCAAATTGCTGCAAAGAAACCACTACTAAAGGACACCAAAGGACCCATTAGACCGGTGGAAATCTGTCCTTTGGTCTGATGAGTCCAAATTTGAGATTTTTGGTTCCAACTGCCATGTCTTTGTGAGACGCAGAGTAAGTGAACGGATGATCTCCGCATGTGTTGTTCCCACCGTGAAGCATGGAGGATGTGATGGTGTCGGGGTGCTTTGCTGGTGACACTGTCTGTGATTTATTTAGAATTCAAGGCACACTTAACCAGCATGGCTACCACAGCATTCTGCAGTGATACACCATCCCATCTGGTTTGCTCTTAGTGGGACTATCATTTGTTTTTCAATAGTAAAATGACCCAAAACACACCTCCAGGCTGTGCAAGGAGAGTGATTGTGGTGCATCAGATGACCTGGCCTCCACAATCACCCGACCTCAACCCAATTGAGATGGTTTGGGATGAGTTGGACCGCAGAGTGAAGGAAAAGCAGCCATTAAGTGCTCAGCATATGTGGGAACTCCTTCAAGACTGTTTGAAAAGCATTCTTCATGAAGCTGGTTGAGAGAATGCCAAGAGTGTGCAAAGCTGTCAGGGTGGCTACTATGAAGAATTTATCTAAAATATATTTTGACTTTTTTGGTTATTACAGTACATGATTCCATGTGTGTTATTTCGTAGTTTTGATGTCTTCACTATTATTCTACAATGTAGAAAATAGTAAAAATAAAGATAAACCCTTGAATGAGTTGGTGTGTCCAAACTTTTGACTGGTACTGTAAATACTTAAAACAATTCCATATAGCTTAGTAGAACCCTCCCCTCCTCCTTAGACAGGGCTTAGAGACTTATGTTAATGATGTACTAAGTACCTGATGTACTAAATAAATCCACAGGCGCTTATTTGCTTGATCCCTTTTTACTGCAGCTTTCTTCTCTCTTGATTGTAGAACCTTTCATACAGTTTTTTCATTTTTTCAACAATCGCTTCTGGTGCTATCCCTAAGATCTGAAAGGCGATGTATGTCCTCCCCCTTCACAAAGGAGGGGATCCTTCTGAACTAGATAACTGACCTAGAACTGACTTATATAACTTTATGACTTAGATCATAGGAATCATTGTGCTGACATATTTATAGATCCAAGGCCTTTGATGCTTTCGACCATCCCGTATTCCTTCAAAGGTTGTCTGAAATGGGCATCGACCAGGCGTGTTGCATGTGGTTTGGGAACTACTGTATCTGTCAAACAGGACACAATGTGTGCTTTCTGATGGTGTCAAGTCAAGTTACTTCAATATTACTAAAGGTGTCCCGCAGGGGTCGATTTTGGGACCTGTCCTTTTTACTACTTATATAAATAATATTGGTCTAACTGCAAAAACCTGCACAGTTCATCTGTATGCAGAGGACACTTTCATGTATGCTAATACCCCTACTGCTGACCAGGCGATGTTGTAGCTGCAATCTGATTGTGCTGCCTTGCAGAAAGCCCTTGTTGATTTAAAATTGGTACTTAAAGCGGGAAAAACTAAATGTATGTTGTTATCTAATTCTTGTATAAATATTTCAGGTGGTTTCCATATTTATGCATTGGACAGTTATCTCATTGTGCAGGTTCCCGCCTATAAATATCTGGGTTTATGGATTGACAAAAGATGTATGTTTGAAAAGCATACGGATGAGCTAGCTAAGAAGCTGAGATGTAAAGTAGGGTTATTTTATAGAAATAGATCATGCATCTCCATTCACAGCAGGAAGCAGGTTGTACAGGCAACTGTCCTGCCATCTCTTGATTATTTTGAAACCATTTATCAGAATGCAGCAGCCACTACTCTAAAACCCTTGGATACTGTGTACCATAGCGCAATTTATTGTATCACAGGTGACAGTTTTAATACTCATCACTGGATCCTTTATCAGAAGTTTGACTGGAACTCTCTAAATTCCCCTAGATCACTTCATTTCTACATTTTTGTTTACAAATCTCCACTGCACAAGCTTCCAACATATTTCACTTTTCTGTTAAAGTATAAAAATACGATGCACCAAACCACTTCACAGGGGGAACTCTTCCCTCGTGTCTCTACCAACCGAGGTACATCAGCCCCCCATGTTTGGAATCATTTACAATCCTCCTTACGCCACGCTGATCCTCAACACGAGGGTCCCTCAGGGGTGCGTGCTCAGTCCCCTCCTGTACTCCCTGTTCACTCATGACTGCATGGCCAGGCACAACTCCAACACCATCATTAAGTTTGCCGATGACACAACAGTGGTAGTAGGCCTGATCACCAATAACGACAAGACAGCATATAGGGAGGAGGTCAGAGACCTGACGGTGTGGTGCCAGGACAACAACCTCTCCCTCAACGTGATCAAGACAAAGGAGATGATTGGAGGACCGAAGACGCCCCCATTCTCACCGACAGGGCTGTAGTGGAGCAGGTTGAGAGCTTCAAGTTCCTTGGTGTCCACTAACATGGTCCAAGCACACCAAGACAGTCGTGAAGAGGGCACGACAAAACCTATTCCCCATCAGGAGACTGAAAAGATTTGGCATGGGTCCTCAGATCCTCAAAAGGTTTTACAGCTGCACCATCGAGAGCATCCTGACTGATTGCATCACTGCCTGGTATGGCAACTACAGAGGATGGTGTGTACGGCCCAGTACATCACTGGGGCCAAGCTTCCTGCCATCCATCCTCGACCTCTATACCAGGTGGTGTCAGAGGAAGGCTCAAATAATTGTCAAAGAATCCAGCCACCCTAGTCATAGACTGTTCTCTCTGCTACCGCACGGCAAGCGGTACCAGAGCGCCAAGTCTAGGTCCAAAAGGCTTCTAAACAGTTTTACACCCAAGCCATAAGACTACTGAACATCGAATCAAATGGCTACCCAGACTATTTGCCCCCCCCCCCCCCCCCCCCCCCACACTCTTTTACGCTGCTGCTACCCTCTGTTATTATCTATGTGTAAGTCACTTTAATAAGTCTACCTATTATATTACCTCAATTACCTCGACTAACCGGTGCCCCCGCACATTGACTCTGTACCGATTCCCCCTGTATATAGCCTCGCTATTGTTATTTTACTGCTGCTCTTTAATTAATATTTACTTTTATTTCAGGTATTTTTCTTAAAACTGCAGTATTGGTTAAGGGCTTGTAGGTAAGCATTTCACTGTAAGGTCTAATACACCTGTTGTATTCGGCGAATGTGACAAATAACATTTGATTTCATTTTACAAGTTGAATTGTTGGTATCAATAGTGCCGTTTAGAACATTGATGATTAATGAATTCACTGAGGTTTGTGGGTGTTTTGGTTGATTGAAAAAAGAAAATATGTTGAAATGTACAATAGTCTATCTGTTGTATTTTGCATATTTTGTTTTTTGCTGTTTTATTGAATTATCATGTTGATTTGTGAATTGTTTGTTCTCAGGTCACCATTGAGAATGAGACCCTGGTCTCAATTGGGCTCCCCTGAATAAACAAAAGTTAAATAAAAACCAGGTTTTGGGCCCAATAAAAAAAATTGCCCAATAACATCAAAGATCCACCACCATATTTTACAGTAGGTATGGGGTTCTTTGTTTTATTGTATTTTTTTATTTAACTTTTGCCTCTGTCAGGAGGCTGAAACTTGGCTGCAAGTCGATCTCTTCCAGCAAGACAATAACCCAGCAAGACATTTTTGGTTATTGCAAAGATGGTGGATAAAGGAAGATAGTTCACTAAGGCCGGAAACGAATGACAAAAGCAAAAGAGGGAAAAAAAATTGGGACACCAATGCAATAGCAGCTGGGTCTGTTCTAGTTAGTTCAATGACTTACATTGAACCAGAAAAAAGCAGCGAATGGGGTGTCGCGCTACACATGGCTGCCTACACTTGGCTGCCTACACATGGCCGCCTACACATGGCTGCCTACACTTGGCTGCCTACACTTAGCTGCCTACACTTAGCTGCCTACACATGGCTGCCTACACATGGCTGCCTACACATGGCTGCCTACACTTGGCTGCCTACACTTAGCTGCCTACACTTAGCTGCCTACACATGGCTGCCTACACATGGCTGCCTACACATGGCTGCCTACACTTGGCTGCCTACACTTAGCTGCCTACACTTAGCTGCCTACACATGGCTGCCTACACTTGGCTGCCTACACTTAGCTGCCTACACTTGGCTGCCTACACATGGCTGCCTACACTTGGCTGCCTACACATGGCTGCCTACACATGGCTGCCTACACTTGGCTGCCTACACATGGCTGCCTACACATGGCTGCCTACACTTGGCTGCCTACACTTGGCTGCCTACACTTGGCTGCCTACACTTGGCTGCCTACACATGGCTGCCTACACATGGCTGCCTACACTTGGCTGCCTACACTTGGCTGTCTACACATGGCTGCCTACACTTGGCTGCCTACACTTGGCTGCCTACACATGGCTGCCTACACATGGCTAGCTACACATGGCCGCCTACACTTGGCCGCCTACACTTGGCCGCCTACACATAGCCGCCTACACTTGGCCGCCTACACTTGGCCGCCTACACTTGGCCGCCTACACATGGCCGCCTACACATGGCCGCCTACACATGGCCGCCTACACTTGGCCGCCTACACATGGCCGCCTACACTTGGCCGCCTACACTTAGCCGCCTACACATGGCCGCCTACACATGGCTGCCTACACATGGCTGCCTACACTTGGCTGCCTACAAATGGCTGCCTACACATGGCTGCCTACACTTGGCTGCCTACACTTGGCTGCCTACACTTGGCTGCCTACACATGGCTGCCTACACATGGCTGCCTACACATGGCTGACTACACTTGGCTGCCTACACTTGGCTGTCTACACATGGCTGCCTACACTTGGCTGCCTACACATGGCTGCCTACACATGGCTAGCTACACATGGCCGCCTACACTTGGCCGCCTACACTTGGCCGCCTACACTTGGCCGCCTACACATGGCCGCCTACACTTGGCCGCCTACACTTGGCCGCCTACACATGGCCAGCTACACATGGCCGCCTACACATGGCTAGCTACACATGGCTGCCTACACATGGCTGCCTACACATGGCTGCCTACACTTGGCTGCCTACACTTGGCTGCCTACACATGGCTGCCTACACATGGCTGCCTACACTTGGCTGCCTGAGCCATGGAGCAAATAAAAATAGGGGTTGTAAACTAATGTTTTTGCACCGGCTCTTTTATTTTACCAGAGGATCATAATCCATTGTGTAATTTGTCAAATTTCGCTTATTTTTTTTTAGCTAGTCTGCATTAAAATTATATATGGCCATTTTATAAATAGTAAAATTGCGTGATGTGATTCCATTTTAGAAACCCGCTCCCCCTGTCGCCACAAGATGAATGGTTTTGACCACTAACCTTTTATGCAAATTAGAAACTGTGATTTTTCTTTAGGTCAATGGAATGGTCAAAAATTAGCAAACCCTGCGCACCCGGGGAACCGGGCCATGCAGGGTTTGCTCATTTTTGACCATTCCATTGACCTAAAGAAAAATCTCCACCCACCCGGGGCACCGGGCCATGCAAAACAAACTGTCCCATTGCTTTACGATTTAGGCTCCATCTTACTGGAGCTTATATTCTTTCTATCTCTATGGTGGATTCACGGGCACAGTTTAGATAATACACTAATATATAGCTGTGCAGTTTAGATAATACATTAATATATAGCTGTGCAGTTTAGATAATGCATTAATATATAGCTGTGCAGTTTAGATAATGCATTAATATATAGCTGTGCAGTTTAGATAATACACTAATATATAGCTGTGCAGTTTAGATAATGCATTAATATATAGCTGTGCAGTTTAGATAATACATTAATATATAGCTGTGCAGTTTAGATAATACATTAATATATAGCTGTGCAGTTTAGATAATACATTAATATATAGCTGTGCAGTTTAGATAATACACTAATATATAGCTGTGCAGTTTAGATAATGCATTAATATATAGCTGTGCAGTTCAGATAATGCATTAATATAAATCTGTGCAGTTTAGATAATCAATTAATATAAATCAGTGCAGTTTAGATAATCAATTAATATAAATTTGTGTAGTTTAGATAATACACTAATATATAGCTGTGCAGTTTAGATAATGCATTAATATACATCTGTGCAGGTTAGATAATGCATTAATATAAATCTGTGCAGTTTAGATAATCAATTAATATAAATCTGTGCAGTTTAGATAATCAATTAATATAAATCTGTGTAGTTTAGATAATGCATTAATATATAGCTGTGCAGTATAGATAATACATTAATATATAGCTGTGCAGTTTAGATAATTCATTAATATATATCTGGGCAGTTTAGATAATGCATTAATATATAGCTGTGCCGTTTAGATATTGCATGAATATATAGCTGTGCAGTTTAGATAATGCATTAATATATAGCTGTGCAGTTTAGATAATGCATTAATATATAGCTGGGCAGTTTAGATAATGCATTAATATATAGCCGAGCAGTTTAGATAATGCAGTAATATATATCTGGGCAGTTTAGATAATGCATGAATATATATCTGGGCAGTTTAGATAATGCATTAATATATAGCTGTGCAGTTTAGATAATGCAATAATATATATCTGTGTAGTTTAGATAATGCTGTCACGTTCCTGACCTGTTTTCCTTTGTTTTTGTATTTGTTTAGTATGGTCAGGGCGTGAGTTGGGGTGGGCATTCTATGTTATGTGTTTCTATGTTTAGGTTCATTGTCTATTAGCCTGATATGGTTCTCAATCAGGGACAGGTGTTTTACGTTTCCTCTGATTGAGAACCATATTAAGGTAGGTTGTTCACACTGTTTGTTTGTGGGTGATTGTTCCTGTGTCTGTCGCACCACACGGGACTGTTTCGTTTTCGTTCGTTTGGTTAGTCTGTTCCTGTTCGTGCGTTCTTCGTGTTTATGTAAGTTCACATGTTCAGGTCTGTCTACGTTGTTTTGTAATTTTCCAAGTGTTTTTTCGTGTTCGTCTTTGCTTTAATAAATATTCATCATGTCTTCACAACACGCTGCATTTTGGTCTGATCCCTACTCCTCCTCTTCAGACAAAGAGGAGGAGAGAAACCGTTACAAATGCATTAATATTTAGCTGTGCAGTTTAGATAATACATTAATATATAGCTGTGCAGTTTAGATAATACATTAATATATAGCTGTGCAGTTTAGATAATGCATTAATATGTAGCTGTGCTGTCACGCCCTGGCCTTAGTATTCTTTGTTTTCTTTATTATTTTAGTTAGGTCAGGGTGTGACATGGGAAGTTTGTGTGTTTTGTCTAGTTTAGGGTGTGTGTATTGTTTAGGGGGTGTTGTATAGTGTATGGGGTTGTGTTCAGGAGAGAGTTCTAGGAAAGTCTATGGTTGCCTGGTTTGGTTCTCAATCAGAGACAGATGTCATTAATTGTCTCTGATTGGGAGCCATATTTAAGGCAGCCATAGGCTTTAGGTGATTGTGGGAGATTGTCTATGTTGAACGTAAGTAGCTTGTGTGTGCACTTTCGTTTGTAGCTTCACGGTTGTTTGTTGTTTTGTATAGTTTGTATAAGTGTTTCGTTTCGTGTTCATCTTCGTCGTAAAATAAAAGAAGATGTATTCATATCACGCTGCGCCTTGGTCCATTCATTCACCTCAAGACGACTATGACAGAATCTCCCACCACACATGGATCAAGCAGCGTGAGCGGAACCAACAACAGCGGCAAAGTAACCAGGACTCGTGGACATGGGAGGATGTATTGGACGGCAAGGGTTGCTACACATGGGAGGAGATCCGAGCTGGAAGAGATCGCCTTCCATGGGAACAGCTGGAGGCGATTAGGAGAGCAGAGGCAACCGGAGAGAGGAACCGAAGTTATGAGGGTACGCGACTAGCAAGGAAGCCTGTGAGTAAACCCCAAAAATGTATTGGGGGGGGGCTAAGAGGTAGTGGGCCAAGGGCAGGTAGGAGACCTGCGCCCACTTCTCAGGCTAACCGTGGAGAGCGGGAGTACGGGCAGACACCGTGTTACGCAGTAGAGCGCACGGTGTCTCCTGTACGTGTGCATAGCCCGGTGCGGGTTATTCCACCTCCCCGCACTGGCAGGGCTAGATTGAGTATTGAGCCGGATGTCATGAAGCCGGCCCTACATATCTGGCCACCAGTGCGTCTCCTCGGGCCGGTTTACATGGCACCAGCCTTACGCATGGTGTCCCCGGTTCGCCTACATAGCCCGGTGCGGGTTATTCCACCTCCCCGCACTGGTCGGGCGACGGGGAGCATTCAACCAGGTAAGGTTGGGCAGGCTCGGTGCTCAAGGGAGCCAGTACGCCTGCACGGTCCGGTATTTCCGGCGCCACCTCCCCGCTCCAGGCCAGTACCACCAGTGCCTACACCACGCACCAGGCTTCCAGTGCGTCTCCAGAGCCCTGTTCCTCCTCCACGCACTCTCCCTATGGTGCGTGTCTCCAGTCCAGTACCACCAGTTCCGGCACCACGCACTAAGCCTCCTGTGCGTCTCCAGAGCCCTGTACGCACTGTTCCTTCTCCCCGTACTCGCCCTGATGTGCGTGCCCTCAGCCCGGTACCACCAGTGCCGGTACCACGCACCAGGCCTATAGTACGCCTTGAGAGTCCAGTGTGCCCTGTTGTTGTTCCCCGCACTAGCCTGAAGGTGCATGTCCTTAGCCCGGTACCTCCAGTTCCGGTACCACGCGCCAGGCTTACAGTGCGTCTCAGCCGGCCAGAGTCTGCCGTCTGCCCAGCGGCGCCTGAACTGCCCGTCTGCCCAACGGCGCCTGAACTGTCCGTCTGCCCAACGCCGTCTGAACTGTCCGTCTGCCAAGCGCCGCATGAACTGCCCGTCGGTACTGAGCCTTCAAAGCCGCCCGTCTGCCATGAGCCTGCAAAGCCGCCCGTCTGCCATGAGCCTACAGAGCCGTCCGCCAGACAGGAGCCGCTAGAGCCTTCCGCCAGACAGGAGCCGCTAGAGCCTTCCGCCAGACAGGAGCCGCTAGAGCCTTCCGCCAGACAGGAGCAGCCAAAGCCTTCCTCCAGACAGGAGCAGCCAGAGCCTTCCGCCAGACAGGATCAGCCAGAGCCTTCCGCCAGACAGGATCAGCCAGAGCCTTCCCCCAGACAGGATCAGCCAGAGCCGTCAGCGAGCCATGACCAGCCAGAGCCGTCATCCAGCCATGACCAGCCAGAGCCGTCATCCAGCCATGACCAGCCAGAGCCGTCATCCAGCATTAAGCCATCATCCAGCCAGGATCCGCCAGAGCCAGCCAGCCAGGATCCGCCAGAGCCAGCCAGCCAGGATCCGCCAGAGCCAGCCAGCCAGGATCCGCCAGAGCCAGCCAGCCAGGATCCGCCAGCCAGCCAGGGTCAGCCAGCCAGTCCGGTGTTGTCCCTCAGTCCGGAGCTGCCGTCCCTCAGTCCGGAGCTGCCCCTTATCCTGGTGCTGCCCCTTATCCTGGTGCTGCCCCTTATCCTGGTGCTGCCCCTTATCCTGGTGCTGCCCCTTATCCTGGTGCTGCCCCTTAGTCCGGTGCTGCCCCTTAGTCCGGTGCTGCCCCTTAGTCCGGTGCTGCCACTTAGTCCGGTGCTGCCCCTTAATCCAGTGGGGTTAATTTGGAGGGTGGCCATTTGGAGGAGGATACGAAAGCGGGTAGTGACTATGGTGGGGTGGGGACCACGACCAGCGCCAGAGCCGCCACCGTGGACAGACGCCCACCCAGACCCTCCCCTAGACTTTATGCTGGTGCGTCCGGAGTTCGCACCTTGAGGGGGGGGTTATGTCACGCCCTGGCCTTAGTATTCTTTGTTTTCTTTATTATTTTAGTTAGGTCAGGGTGTGACATGGGAAGTTTGTGTGTTTTGTCTAGTTTAGGGTGTGTGTATTGTTTAGGGGGTGTTGTATAGTGTATGGGGTTGTGTTCAGGAGAGAGTTCTAGGAAAGTCTATGGTTGCCTGGTTTGGTTCTCAATCAGAGACAGATGTCATTAATTGTCTCTGATTGGGAGCCATATTTAAGGCAGCCATAGGCTTTAGGTGATTGTGGGAGATTGTCTATGTTGAACGTAAGTAGCTTGTGTGTGCACTTTCGTTTGTAGCTTCACGGTTGTTTGTTGTTTTGTATAGTTTGTATAAGTGTTTCGTTTCGTGTTCATCTTCGTCGTAAAATAAAAGAAGATGTATTCATATCACGCTGCGCCTTGGTCCATTCATTCACCTCAAGACGACCGTGACATGTGCAGTTTAGATAATACACTAATATATAGCTGTGCAGTTTAGATAATACATTAATATATAGCTGTGCAGTTTAGATAATACACTAATATATAGCTGTGCAGTTTAGATAATACATTAATATATATCTGTGCAGTTTAGATAATACATTAATATATACAGTTGAAGTCAGAAATTTACATACACCTTAGCCAAAGATATTTAAAGTCAGTTTTTCTGACATTTAATCCTAGTAAAAATTCCCTGTCTTAGGTCAGTTAGGATCAACACTTTATTTTAAGAATGTGAAATGTGAGAATAATAGTACAGAGAATGATTTATTTCAGCTTTTATTTCTTTCATCACATTCCCAGTGGGTCAGAAGTTTACATACACTCAATTAGTATTTGGTAGCATTGCCTTTAAATTGTTTCACTTGGGTCAAACATTTCAGGTAGCCTTCCACAAGCTTCCCACAATAAATTGGGTGAATTTTGTCCCATTCCTCCTGACAGAGCCGGTGTAACTGATTCAGGTTTGTAGGCCTCCTTGCTCGCACATGCTTTTTCAGTTCTGACCACAAATTATTTTTGATAGGATTGAGGTCAGAGCTTTGTGATGGCCACTCCAATATCTTGACTTTGTTGTCCTTAAGCCATTTTGCCACAAATTTGGAAGTATGCTTGGGGTCATTGTCCATTTGGAAGACCCATTTGCGACCAAGCTTTAACTTCCTGACTGATGTCTTGATGTTGCTTCAATATATCCACATAATTTTCCATCCTAATGATGCCATCTATTTTGTGAAGTGCACCAGGCCCTCCTGCAGCAAAGTACCCCCACAACATGATGCTGCCATCCCCATGCTTCACGGTTGGGATGGTGTTCTTCGGCTTGCAAGCCCCCCCCCCCCTTTTTCCTACAAACATAACGATGGTCATTATGGCCAAACAGTTCTATTTTTGTTTCATCAGACCAGAGGACATTTCTCCAAAAAGTACGATCTTTGTCCCCATGTGCAGTTGCAAACCGTAGTCTGGCTTTTTTTATGGTGGTTTTGGAGCAGTGGCTTCTTCCCCTTTCAGGTAATGTCGATATAGGACTCGTTTTACTGTGGATATAGATACTTTTGAACCTGTTTCCTCGAGCATCTTCACAAGGTCCTTTGCTGTTGTTCTGTGATTGATTTGCACTTTTCGCACCAAAGTACGTTCATCTCTAGGAGACAGAACCCGTCTCCTTCCTGAGCGGTATGACGGCTGCGTGGTCCCATGGTGTTTATACTTGCGTACTATTGTTTGTACAGATGAACGTGGCACAATCAGGCGTTTGGAATT